>NC_056748.1:641988745-641998745 GCF_019279795.1 Protopterus annectens | reverse complement strand
CAGAAAGCGCAGTAGACTACATTATTTGTGTTGCAGTCATAGTGGTCATGTAGTCGGACAGTTCTGTTGCAGTGCGGGAAGGCGACGTTGTTGTCTATTCATGTGTGTACACAGGCGACACACTTATCACAGTCAGACATTCCAGGTTCTGTCGATACTTCGTTCTGTGGGGATGGGCTTTTATTCATCTCGAACGCACCACCAAAAGAAGAGGTTTGTCTAAAACTGAAGTTCGGGGATGTCCCAAGTAACTTTGTCAGACCTTTTTCTCCTTCCAAGATGTCCCAATTGTTGGTGAGGACCCCTCCGATTCTGAACATATCCGTGGACATTGGAAGGGGGAAACTTGCCAACCAGTCCTTAAACAATATGAGGAAGGAAAAGCATACCTGATCAGGCCCACACAGTCCTTAGACACACAGAGAAGGCCAAACAGATATCCCATTACCGACCTAAGGCCTACGATAGAATTACAAGAACCCACAAATGGACCGAACATAGCCGAGGTGGATAGACTCCTCATCACATCCAGAACACTAGCAGGGAGTAGTTCCCAGATGAGGGTACATACTCCTCCTAGGGGACTGCCAAGACCACAAACACCTCTCCAGAATCAGCCAACACAGGGAGATCCAGACACCAGTGAACGTGACCACCATGACAACAACGAGGACAACAACACAAACCGCAGGACACCGGACAGTGCGATCAATCAAGGAGGGGTTTATCAGACCCCATCAATGAACGGCCAGTCTTCCAACAACAACACAAGGGGCAACAACAATGTTTTTTTTTTATCTTCAGCAGGACTCACAACCAGAACCAGGACTTATACCAGGTTTAGACCTGGGGGTAATGAACGAAACTGGCACCACAACAGCAACAATACTGAGGGAAGGAGGGGGAAAAACAATTGCAGGGAAAGAAGGAGAGGGAACAGGATACAGTAGTAGTATTACTGGGATGGACCACCCTGATTACCCTTCCCTATTCACGGATATCAGCATCTGATAGCACCGACTTGAGGTCTCCAGCAGGGGTAGGTGACATTTTTAACCTCACCACATGAGTTCTCGGAAAGCCATCGTGAGGTAATGAAGAAAGGCTTTTCTTTCATCCCAGCACAAAGAGCCAACACAGCGGATGTTATCCTGGACCTCAAGTGCTACCTGAGAAAGTTACAGCTAAAATTAGATATACAACAACATGAAGAGGAAGAAGATGAGGAAAGCTCGGAGGATAACGACACACCCATTACCATAAAGGGCCTGCACACTCCTGCACTCTCCAACACACTGAGCCTCTTTGCGAGTACCTGCGAAAGTGATATCAGGAAACTCATTTCTGATATGCCCTCAGCAAAGTGGCACAACCTGAACAGGGAAGAAAGACAGGCTTGGAAGGAACTGAGTCGGGACAAATCCCTACGAATCATGAAGGCGAATAAGGGATCCGGAATAGTAGTGATGGAGCAAGAGAGATATATCCAAACACCTGAAGCATCCCTCATGGATAACCAGTTCTAACAAAAAGGTCAACATCAACCAGGTACAACAAAACATTAAACAAATTGACAACCTACTATTGGAACTGTACCTTAGGGATGAGATCTCTCAAGACGAAAGACTTCATGCAGGTCATGTCACCCACAGCCTTGGAAAATTTTTTGGAATCCCCACGGTTCACAAAAACCCTGAAAATCCACCTTTCCGCCAAGTGGTATCGAACAGAAGGACAAAAACAGAAGATTTTGCAATACGTGGACCACATCCTCCACCCAATTATACAGAACAGTAAATACTACACCAAGGACTCCCGGGCTTTTCCAAATGACATCTCCAAACTAAGGCTGGATGGAAGGGAATATTTACTGGTCACCCTAGATGTAGGAGCACTCTACACAAACATCCCCCACGCCAAAAGGACTGACCCTCACCAGACAGTACCTGAACAGGCAACTCCAACCTAAGCAGGACTAAGATTAATACTGTATGCAGGTTAACAGAAGCAGTATTAAGAAATAACTTTTTTTCAATTCAACAGGAAGATTTACCACCAACAGAAAGGGGTAGCCATGGGGTCCAAAATGGCCCCGGCATATGCGAACCTAGTCTTCAGTGCCTGGGAAAAGCATAAGGTTGAATCACTGCACGGGATCAACAACACCATAATGTACATGCGTTATATGGATGACATCTTTTTTGTCTGGAAGGGGGACAGACTTTGAGCAATTTTCTGGAAACCCTTTTCCAGAGTCTGGACTTCTTGACCCTCACCATAGGACATATCGGAACCACCACTCAATTCCTGGATATACACCTCACTACAGACCCGGAAAGTGGACAGTTTGACTCCCACATCTACTGCAAGCCCACTTTCCGCAATAACTATCTAGAGTTCAGCAGCCAGCATCCCCATTTCATAAAAAAGAATATTGTAAAAGGACAATTCATCCGATTATCCAAACTCATTTTTAAGGATGAGGTTTTCATCAAGGAAGGTTTTTACCTCAGAAACTTGTTCTTAGAAAGGAAATACCCAGAGTATTTAGTGGACAACCTGTTCCAAGTGATCATACAGCACAGACACTCCAGGTACCCACCAAGTCTGGAAAAAGGATTCACAGCAAGGGCACAGAACAGACCGAACAAAAAGGACTGGGTGGCAAGTTTTCCCCTTCCAATGTCTACGGATATATTCGGAATCAGTGGGGTCCTCGCCAACAATTGGGAAATCTTGGAAGAAGAAAAAGGTCTGACAAAGTTACTTGGGACATGCCCGAATTTCTGTTTCAAACGAGCATCTTTTGGTGGTGCGTTCGAGATGAATAAAAGCCCATCCCCACAAAACAAAGTATCGACAGAACTTGGAATGTCTGACTGCGGCAAGTGCGTCGCCTGAGTACACATAGGAAAAGACAACAACGTCACCTTCCCGCACTACCAAAGAACTGTCAGTCTACATGACCACTATGACTGCAGCACAACAAAATGTAGTCTACTGCGCTTTCTGCGAACATTGTGGGAATTTCTATATCAGCAAAAAGAACAGAATGCTGAGTAACCATATTAAAGAACACAATGCAGCAATACGCAAACAGGACAGTTTGAATGCCTTGGCCAAACACAGTGCTAATTTGCCCAAACTTCACAGGATTCAAATTCACAGCGCTGGAAAAAATAACAGAGTTTGTCGGGGACAAAGACACATTCCCGTAAGTTCGGGAATTAGAATGGCAGACAGAACTGAGAGCTGATGTCTATCCAGGTATCAACGAAACACTAAACATTAAATGTGCACTTAAATGGTATAGAGATTGAAATGTGATAGGGGTTGAAAGGTTAACAATTGTGCAAGCAGATTTAATGTGTTCCTTCTCTCCCTTACTCAACGTAAGCCTTGACATCAAATGTGCACACAGAAGGTATAGAGATTGCAATGCAATAGGGTTTGAAGAATTGTGCAAGGGGATTTAATTAGAAGTTATGTACCTACCATAACATTCCATGTTAGTTGTCTTCTCTTGCCTTCTTTCTTGCTGGATGGGTTCGGAGCCGATCCTCGGCTCCGACTCGGCACTTGCTTAGCTTGAGAACTCCTTTTACCAGCTCGAGGCAACCCTATATCCCATGATGCAAGGTGGGACTACCTCAGATCTCGTTTGGTAGCTAAAATACCCTGCTAAGGACTAACCTAGTAGAACTAGGAAAAACAAGTTCCTAACAAAAGACTCCTCTAAAGAAGAGTCAGGAGGGAACAACCTGAGAAGAGGAAACTCTTCAAGATCTGTCCAGGCCAGGGGGAAGGAGGGAGGGAAGCAAGAAAGAAGGCGAGCGAAGACAACTAACATGGAACGTTATGGTAGGTACATAACTTCTAAATGTTAATTTGTCAATCTCGCCTTCATTCTTGCTGGATGGGACCGGCCCCTAGCACCTGTATCCCGGTGGCTCAATGGAACAGACTCTTGAGAACTGTGGAACCAAAACTGGCCCTGTCCCTAGAGGCCAAATCTAATTTGTAATGAGAGACAAAGGTATGAGGAGTGGCCCAAGTAGCTGCTGCACAAATGGTATCAATGGGTAGTCTATCCTGAAAGGCTGCAGAAGTGGATAGACTCCTGGTTGAGTGTGCTTTCGGTTTAGAAGGTAGTTGCTTGCCTCTGAGCGAATACACGTAAGAAATGGTGGAAGACAACCATCTGGATAAGGTCACTTTTGATACTGGGAGACCTTTCCTGTTTTCTGCATAGGAGACAAATAATTGGTCTGATTTCCTGAATTGTTTAGTTCTATGCAAATAGTACCTGAGCTGACGATCCAAAAAATGAAGCTTTTGTTCAGCTCTGTCAGAATAATTATGGAAAAAGACTGGTAGATCGATAGATTGATTAATATTAGTTTGAGAAACAACTTTGGGGAGAAAGGATGGATTTGTTCTCAAGGATACCCTGTCCTTGTGAAAAACCAAGTAAGGGGAACGGATGCAGAGAGCTTGAATCTCGGAAACTCTTCTTGCTGAAGTGACAGCCAGTAAAAATATAGTTTTCCAGGTCAATAACTTCAAGGAACATGAAGCAGACGGTTCGAAGGGTGGTAAAATCAAGGATGCTAACATTAAATTCAGATCCCATTGTGGAGGAGGATGTTTTATTGGCGGCTTCAGGAGAAAAACTCCTCTCAGAAAGGCTTTGCATAGTCTATGTGACATAATGTTATGATCTTGCAAGCCAACATGATACTTGGAAATAGCCGCCAGTTGAACTTTTACTGTAGATGAAGAAGATCCTGACTGAAAAACTTCAGCCAGGAAATCTAAAACAGAATGCACAGGAGCAGTAAAGGGATCAATATTTCTGGAGTTTGCCCAAAGGGAAAAACGTTGCCACTTGCTAGCATAAACGGTTCTGGTGAACGACTTCAAAGAAGCTACTAAGATATCTCTGACAGGATCAGAGATCATAGGAAGCCTGGCTAGGGAAGGAAGTGGAGCAACCAAGCAGTGAGGTTGAGAGAATGAATGGCCCGGTGCTGTTGACCCGATTGGTGGATCAAAAGATCCAGAACTGGGTCCAGATGCCAAGGCTGCACCAGGAGGTGACGATGCAGAGTCGGAAACCAAATTTGTCGAGACCAGTAAGGGGCAATGAGAATCAACTTGGCCCTCAAAGCGGTGGCTTTCTGAATGACTTGTGGAATCAAGGGAAAGGAGGAAAAGCACAG
The DNA here is from genome assembly GCF_019279795.1 of Protopterus annectens. Lineage (NCBI taxonomy): Eukaryota > Metazoa > Chordata > Ceratodontiformes > Protopteridae > Protopterus > Protopterus annectens. Next base: position 641,993,523 of record NC_056748.1, on the reverse strand, counting down.
AAGTCCCGGGGCCAATCCTGGGTTAGAGAGTCTCTCAGGGTTGGCCTGGTAGGGGAAAGAGGGTGAAGAAGTCGGGCACTTGTTGTTTTGGGGTGTAGCAAAAAGATCGCAACAAGGTGTGCCCCACTTCAGAAAAATCTGGTCCACTATAGATTGATTGAGAGACCACTCGTGAGGCATGAGAATGGCTCTGCTCAGCCTGTCCGCCAAGAGGTTGGACCTGCCGGGGATGTGCGTTGCTATCAGAAACCGATGAGAGGAGATTGCCCATTGCCAAAGTCTGAGAGCTTCTCGACACAAAGGATAGGACCTGGTCCCGCCCTGTTTGTTGATGTACCAGACTACGGACATGTTGTCCGTTTGCACTGCAATAGTCCCCGCAGGAAGAAAGTCGTTGAGGGCTTGCAACGTTAAAAGCACCGCTCTCATCTCTAGGACATTTATGTGCAGATGGTATTCTATGGGTTGCCACGTCCCGTGGACCATCCTGCCCTGATAATGCCCCCCCACCCGATCAAAGAGGCATCCGTAGTGACTGTGGCAACCGGAGGAGGGGGAACAAATGGTCGGCCCTGATAAAGAAGAGGGGAAGATATCCACCAGTTCAGATGAGTCCTGCACGATTGTGTGACTAATATTTCGTGTCTCATCGGAAGACTGTGGAACGACCACTGAGTGAATAACATCCACTGCAGAAGACGCATGTGGAAGCGAGCCAGTGGTAGAAGAACAATGGCCGCAGCCATAAGACCTAGAACTTTTAGTATCAATCTGGCTTTGACTTTGTTGCTCTGCAATAAAATCCGAACGTATTTTTGGATGTCCAGAATTCTCTGATCTGTTAGTCTGGCTAACAACTTAACTGTGTTTAATTCTGCGCCTATAAAGGTGATAGATTGGCAAGGCAGCAGAGAAGATTTTTCGAAATTCACTGAAATTCCCAAACTTTTGCAAAGCTGCAGAGTGTAGTCTCTGCTCTGAAGAAGCTGATGCTTGGTGGTGGCAGAGAGGAGCCAGTCGTCCAAATAAGGAAACACCTGGAATCCTTGACATCTCAGATGAGCTGTGACCACTGCCATGCATTTGGTAAACACTCTGGGAGCTGAAGTGAGGCCAAAGGGCAGGGCTCTGAATTGATAATGACTGGTCCCTAGCCGAAAGCGGAGAAACCTCCTGGAGCGCCTGTGTATCTTTATGTGATAGTACGCGTCCTGGAGGTCTATGGAGCACATCCAGTTGTCCTTGCCCAGAAAGGGCAGAATGGACTGAAGCGTGACCATCCGGAATCTTGCCTTCTTGACAAATCTGTTTAGATTGCTCAGGTCTAATATTGGTCTCCAATCTCCCGTCCTTTTGGGGACCAAAAGAATCTCAGTAGACGCCGGATCCTACTTGGTCTGCTGGAACAGTCTGGACGGCTCTTTTTCTAGGAGCTTTGAAACCTCCTGTTCTGCCAAATCCCTTTGACCGGGTGAGATGTCTGGAAGGGATTGGTGAGGTACGGATACCTTCGAAGGGATTTTGTAACCCTCGGATATTATCGACTGTACCCACAAATCTTGTGAAAGGGAACGCCAGGCTACTGGGTACAGCAAAATCCTTCCCCCGACTGCCTCCAAGGGTGGACAGTCAGGCAACACCTCAGGGTGCTGAAAGGGCTTCTCAGGAAGAGACTCCCTGTTGCCCTGGTTCTGAGGACCCCTCTGCCTCTAGGGCGTCTATTATTGTTACCCCTCTGCCTCTGGGGTAAACTGACCACGTGTGTCCGCGCAGCTCCTTGGGCTTTACGGAACCACATCTTCCCTCCCTTCTGACCCTTGGGATAGGGTCTAGAAGGGGTGGAAAAATGGACTCCAACGGCAGAAAGAGTTTTGCCGTCCTGCTCACACCTGGTCAAGGTTTCCTTCACCTGAGGTCCGAACAAAGCCGAACCGTCAAAGGGGGTATTGGTGAAGGACGCCTTAAAAGGGTCCACAGGATTACAAAGCCGCATCCAGGCTTGACGTCTAAGAGCCACTCCTGTGCCTGCGTCTGCTCGCTCCATCGGCTGCATAGGATATGAGCCGCATGGAGGAGTTGGTTAAGGAATTCAGGATTGCTAGCTGTGAAGCAATCTTTTCTTGAGTCCCAGCAGCAGAAGGATCCTGGACCACTTCACCTAGTTCCTTGAGAATATCTCTTTGAAGCCTGGTGAAGTGACAAAGGTAGTTCAGCGAACGCATAGCAAAGGTCGCTGAAGAAAACATCCGCTTTCCATACCTGTCCATGGTCCTAGAATCTTTGTTAGGAGGATGGACAGGTACTGAAGGATCCATAAGTTCCTTCTTGGTGGCCGCCACCACCATAGGATCCACAGAGACACCCTTAGAAAGAAACTGCTTGTCTGTAGGGGCCGTAATAAATTTGGATGGTCTCCTGAGGACAGCTTCCACAGAATCTGGAGCTGCACGCCTTCCGAGCCACTACCTGCATAAGTGGGTCGAAAGGCGGAGACACCCAGGAGGTGGAGGGTCGGGATGCAAAAGCCTCCAGATATACCGACTCATCCTCGGAGGGGTCAATGGAGGGCCAATTGCCCCTCTGTTTGAGGAGCTCAAGGATGTCTGAAAAGGAGACATCCTCAGAGGGGGACCGTGGGGAACCCTCCGACTCATCTAAGTTGGTATCAGATGTAGTAGACTCAGGGGAGTCTGTATGTTTCCTCTTACACGTCCTCTTCCGAGGGGGTTCCCCTGTAGGATCAGGAGAAACCTCGGAAGAGGAAGTTATTCCCAATGGGGAAACCTGGGGGCGATGGATCCCTGGGCCTGAGAGCGAGAGGCTGGCAAGAGGCGTCTACAGGCACCGAAGAGGGAGGAGCTAAAGGGATGGACCGTTGACCTGGCTCAGGTGCCAGGACACTCCTCATCACCTCAAAGGCTCCCCTCCCCGGGAGGCCGGAAAATTCCCGTTCCGAGGAAATAGGAATTCCCGCTCCACTGAGAGGAAGGCTCGAGGCCGATGTCGGTGCCGAGCTTACCAAAGCGAAGCCCGAGAGGGAGAGCGGGGTCGGACAAGGGTCCGATGCCACTAGCCCCCTCGGAGCCGACAAGGGAAACTCGACAACCGGATCCCTCCAAGGAAGGTCTCATGGAAGAGATCGGAGCCGAAAAAGGATGTATCGGTTCCGGCGCCGACACGGTCGCTGTCCCAAGAAGCTCCGGCTCCGAACTCTGGAGGGGAGTCGGAGGAGGAAGTTCAAGGGGTAAAGCAATAGCCGAAGTCTGCTGAGACGGCCTATGGAGGATTTGGGCCAGTGCCTGCGACTTCAACAGCCTGCTTACCACCCTCTCTAAATCGTGGTCAGACAGCCTGGAAGATCTCGAAGATCGGCTCCGATGACTCCGCTCCGACAAAAGGGGAGACCCCAGAGCCGAGTGGATAGACTCCAAAGAAGGGGACCGAGATCTCTTCTTGGACGAAGCCATCGGAGCTGACGTCCTCTGGGTTCCAGATGGAGCCGAAGGCGTCTCGGCTCCGATACTGGATAATATGTCGGCTCCAGCCAGAGCCGACAAGGCAACAGCAGATTGGGTGTCGGCACCGATCGGAACCAACCCCACCACCCGAGAAGAAAGATCGGCTCCGGCCGGAGCCGATCTCGACTCCGGAGGAGTCGGAGCCACCGGGGAAGGCTTAGAAGCTGTAGCCTGAACCCTAGGTGGCTTAGAAGGTTTACTGGACCCAGTTTTAGTGGGTGAACCTCCTGGCTTTAGTAAGCCACGGAGGATTAATTTATTCCTCCTTTCCTGCAGGACTCTCTGGCTAAAAGAGTGACATAAAGCACAGGAGTCCTGCAGGTGTAAAGGCCCCAGGCAGTAAACACAAGAAGTGTGACCGTCTGTCAGAGACATTTTCTGACAGCACGAGTCACACTTCTTGAAGCCTGAGACCTTTACTTCCTTAGACATAGTCCAAGAAAAAAGTAAAATAACACTCACACACACCCCAAAACAGTCACACAATTAATCCCAACAAACACAGACACACAGATAGGGATTAAGAAAGGAGGCCTAGGCCTAACTGAAAATTTTTATAAAAACTAGAAGTTTTTAAACTATATGGGGAAATAGGGTGGACTGTATAAACACTACACACTATAAAAAGGAACAAGGGAGAGATAAACCCTGACTAAGCTGTTTGAATAATTCAAACTTACCTCAGCTGGCAAAAAGGAGACCTCTTCGCAAAGCGGCAAACGAGATCTGAGGTAGTCCCGCCTTGCATCATGGGATATAGGGTTGCCTCGAGCTGGTAAAAGGAGTTCTCAAGCTAAGCAAGTGCCGAGTCGGAGCCGAGGATCGGCTCCAAACCCATCCAGCAAGAATGAAGGCGAGATTGACAACTTAACATTGTGTTTATGGATTTACAACTGTGCAAGTGAAAATAATGCATTTCCTCTGTCTCTGACTTTTGCCTCCCCCCCCCTACCCCCTACACACACGCCCTCAGTCACAAGGCTAGCCCCCACTGACCCCACCAACAACCCCCCCGGTCTCACTTTCATGCAGGCATTCAAGGGGTGGTACCATCCAAACCAGCCCACGGGCTGTACCATCCGCACTGCCCCAGACTTCTGGGACTCTCTATTATTTATATTCTCCTACCCATCAAACCCCGGCTCCACACTCCGTTTCGTGAGCAGCCCCCAAATAGCCCCCCTCAAGTTCGCACCACATTCCTCCCACTCCCCCATCAGGTGGCATACCCACATATTCCACATATTATTCTACACACAC
>NC_056748.1:641911245-641983745 GCF_019279795.1 Protopterus annectens | reverse complement strand
TAAGACAGCTTGTAAAAGTCCTCTAAAGCCAACTACGAATCTAGATTAGCATCCCCAGTTGAGGATGACCATAAGACATTCTTTAGCTACATCCAAAACCTTAAAGGAAAAGCCCAGATTTGCGCTGAACCGGTAGTGGATGATACCACATATACTGAACCAGTGGAAATAGCCAACCTGCTAGCAGACAGGTTCAGTGAAAACTTCTTCCCCCATCCCAGCCGCATAAATCCCAAACATTCCTACCACCCATTCTCCATCTAGTATCACTAAACAGCAGGTCTTAACTCCTCTCTCCAAGGCCAAAAACACAGCCTCTATGGGACCTGGTAACATCCCAAGTTATGTTCTCAATGGTTTAAAACAAAAGTTAGCAACACCATTAGGTACTCTTTTCAACCACAGCATAAGCACTGGTTTCATCCCTGCTGAATGGAAAACCACTACAGTCATCCCCTTGCATAACGGGGTTGCATCTTCCAACCCTGGGAACTACAGACCCATTAGCCTAACCAGCCTTATCTGCGAGGCCATGTAGAGAATTTTCATAGACCTTATCAACAAGGATATAGGAGACCTTCAAAACACTTGACCCAACCCAGTTTGATTTTGTTAGAGTGAGATCCTGCCTGTTGAACCTGGTGGACTTTGAGACGGTCACGAAAGCCCTGGACAAAGGCAAATCTGGGCATATGGCCTACCCAGACTTAGCCAAGGCCTTTAACACAATCTCCCACTCAGGCATCATTGAAAAACTCACCTAGCTGGGGGTTAACCTATATACTGCCAGGTTTCACCTATGTCCCTCTTGGAGAGGGGCAGTCAGTGTTGATTTAGATCTGCTTAAAACATACATCACATCTCTAGACCCTTAAGGGAACAAGGGTTGAACTTATCTAGGCTTGTAAGGGCCCTAGGGCCTTTAGCCTAGTAGCCTCCTATGAACTTATAAGTATATAGTCTTTCATGTAGCCTCCTATGAACTTATAAGTATATAGTCTTTCATGTAAAGAACATTAAAATCAGCCTGATAAGCCAGCTCAAAGAGAGACACAGTTAACTTTTTCAGCACAAAGTTAAGATCCAAAGAAGGGATCACCCGTTTTCTTGGGGGCACAGATGTAAACCCCCTTCAGAAACTGTTTCACCAAAACAGAGAGGCAAGGGTAGGATCAAGAAGCAGACATGCTGAAATGACTGCTAGGTGAAGCTAGACAGAAGAATAAGAAACACCAGAGGGTAGCAACTCACACAAATATTTAAGTATCAATGGTGCACAATCCCTGAAAGTGCCATAGTTTTTGGCTAGTCACCAATAAGAAAAATATTTTCCACTTCCCAACATAAGATTTCCTAGTAATAGGCTTTCTTTTCTCCTTTAATACACATTCTCATGAAACATTACACTTAAAGATATCAAAACTGAATCATCCAGGCAGTTAGATGAATTTAACGGATACTGGGGTGCAAACTCCCCTTGTCTTGTGCATACAGATCCAATATGTGAGTAAGCTTGGGGTAATTGGCCTTGGCAAATTCCATAAGAAGGGAGGACCAATATTGCCTGGGCCAAAAGAGAATCACCACATAGATTTTTGGAACATCCTTCCTGGACTGAATATTCAGAATGACCCTAGATATCAGTGAAATGGTGGAAATGCATACATGAGCACATGATTAGCTTCAGAGTGAGTGAGGAATGGTGAGGAGGGCAAATGATGCACCAAAATGAATTCTTGAAGTGTGAAACTCAAAAAAAAAACTGAACTGGTAAAAAAAACAGGCAGCTCTATCAAGTGAATTATTACTTTAATTGTAACATGTCTTTTACATCAGAAAATTTAGTAAATGAGTCGTTCGTTGTGATTAAATTATATGTTGCAATTGGAGGACGCCAGACAGACAAATACACCATTTTCAACATCAATAAGAAATGATTGTAAAATGAACTACTCAGGTATAAGTCATTTAAATCTAGCAATTTGAATGAGAGATACAGCCAGGAAAAACACTCATGAAATTCATACATTTAAATGGACACTAGACCATTAAAAGGTACAACATATGTCAGCCCTTATCAAAATCCTGTATATTTCAATAGGTGTCTATTAAGTTTCTGTCCATTTACCTCGGTTGTTCTCAGTCTTTATGAATTCAGTGACTTTAGCGATTAGCATTATTAACAGTGTTACCAAATACAGACAACTGTAATAAACTTCCTGTTCAGTATTTGAAAATAATCTCCTGCATATTCATGAATGCCTTAAGCAACTTGTCATGACTATCATTTTCAAATTTAACTGAAGCCATGGTTTTTGAAACACAGTAGCAGGTTAACATACACTCCTTCCAACTAATCCATTAGCTCATCTTGTGCCTCATCAATTCAAGAGAGTCAAGTCAGTACTCAAGTCTTTTACTAGACAAATTCAATGAACATCACATAAAACCACTCTTTGTAATGCGGCAGACTAGACTGTTACCAATGAAGCTAAAAAACACTCAAGGAAGATATGCTACTACCTGAAATGCCACCCCCAGCAATAATTCAACACATGCAAAAGCTACAAATTATTGACTTTGAGCAAAATTCATTATTTCCTAGTCTTCAAAATTTTAAGCATATTATTTTGTATATCAAAATGGCAGATGCCTACCCATAGTCCAGTAAGCAAAGTTCCTAGTTCATAGGATTCTCAAGCTATTAAATATGTTAACGGCATTAGAAACACGAAGGTGTACAGGACCCAGTCCACTGAAAAGCCTTAAGCACACCTAGTCAGCTTAGGATACCCCCCCTCCCTGATGCAAAAGGTAGTTCCACTCAGTTTCTTAAAAACATTCAGTACAAGTTTTTATTCTAAATACATTCCTGGCCTGCACAGATTTGCATACCTATAGAATCTGACATTTTTCCATATCCTTTTTTGCATCTATACCTGCCAAACACCTATCCTTAGCCAATGTCTTAACCACATTCAGACGTATGTACTGGATACACCAATTATTGAGGTGGCAGCCAACTAGAGAGGTCACCATCCAGGCAGCTATGGAGATCATTGGGCTCTAAAGAGAAATGCTACCATTGCCTTGATACTATTTAGTTCTTGACCCTGTGCCCAGTGGGTGATGCAAGTACTCACATCATAAAAGGAGTATCACATGCTCTTCCTTCACTTACACAATTCCCTCAAGAGGATGAGGGCTACTATCACTAGATTGGGATCGACAAGTCCACATTCTGGTCCTTGACATTTCAGTGTTGTGTAAGCCTCCACCTGGATTGTGGCGAGTGGCTGACTGGAATCACCATTCCCTCTTCACAAGATATGCAACTGGTACCAGCCATTCACTCCTATCCTTCCATGCTCAGCTCTCCCAGTGCCTGATCTGTTTTTTGAACTCAGGTCATTAGAGTCATAGTTAAAGCTTTACACCTCTATGTCAAAAACATGATGTAATCCAGCTTTGTGACAGTAAAAATAGTTCTGTGCCTACATAATGTTTATGGAGCAAGTTAGAATATTCAGTTGAGGACTCCTGCACTCAGTCTCTTAAGAAGTGTCAGAGGGCTATAGGTGGAAATTAATCTACACTAATGGTAAACCACGATTCTGTTGCTTATGAGTCTAATGCTAATATAGCCAACCATACAACAGCAATGTTTACAATTGTGCGTTAATAACTGGATATTTATTTTTAAGAAGTGTAGAAAGTATTATACCGAAAATAAACAGAAAAACAGGCGACTGCCTCATCTTTATTTGGTAGTATTATGTCAAATATAAAAAATAGTATCAAATACTTATTCACAAAAGGAATAAAATGTGACCTTGTCATTGCTGTATATGGATGTAACTATGTAGGACGAACTAATGATGATGCATTCCAACTAGCCGTAAACAGCATTATTGATTTGTGTAAACATTTGAAATTTAAGTTGGTGATCTTCCAATTCCACATTTTTAGGGTGAGATTAGATGACAAGCAAGATCTTTCACAATCTGGATAAGGTGCAAATCGTTCCATAATTCTGTTAAAGTAATCAATCTTTGGGAATTGATGAAAAGATTCTTCAGCTAGTACAAGTTGCATATAAGCAATTTGGGCAACAGGATAATTTGCATTCAACTGACCAAATTGATTTTTTTTTGTCAAGTTACTGATTGTTAAATGATACTTGTATGGCAAGCTTGTTAACGGATACTTATAAGGCAAGCTTGAATAGTCTTCTGCTAAATGCTAGTAGTTTAAATAATAAATCAGAAGATGTAGAGGCCTGTATAACTGATCACAGGACTGATATGTTACTGGTTTAGAAACTTTGTTCAGTTACAATAACAAACCAATAGGAAGACCAGGTTTTTCTGGTCATTACAATTTTTTTTTTTTTTTTTTTTTTTTTAGGAGAAATGGTAGGGTGTCTCTGTAACCCTCAAGTATGATTCTGTCACAAAATTTAATGATATGGTCTCCGAACTTCTCATAATGAGTACTGATGTCAGTAGAACTAAAGTAGTTATTAGTAATATTTTAGTGGTCTCCTAATATTTCAGAAGAGATGGAACAGCAACTTTTAAATCTTATTACAAAAACCTTTTCTGGAAAAGGTGGATCTAATTGCCGGGGGCCAAAATGCTCCTGCTACATCAAAGGAATTAAACTAGCGGATTACTGAAAGTTTGATAAAACGGTTATACTCAAACAGTTAATGAGGCAACTACAGGAACTAACTTATTGGATATTGTTTGGATCATTAAGAGATCAAATCTGGATGGTTGTCGTATAAACCCTGATTTGGGAACCTTAAGTGTAAGCTTTAAGGTTTTCATACATCCTAAGTTAGTTAAGCACTATGAAATCATGGAAAAAATTTATCAAAATCAGACTCGTCGATTAAGGAGGGTACTGAAACATGAGACGGGTATGCTAGTTTTCTGAATGAAACAGACATCCCTGGTGGAGTTTGAATTATCTAAACTAAGAAGGAAAAAAAGATGAGTTTGCAGAAAAGACATAAAAATTCCCTCTTCAGTTTCAAAGAACAATTATAATGCATTCAGGAAAAACTTTACCTCTTGACTATTATAGATTAAGATCTAATTATGAGGTATACTTAATAGCTAATCTGAAGGATAACAACAAAATGTTTATTTAAAACACAATAAACACACTATAATCTAGAAGATTCTTCCAGTATAGCATTGAAAGATAGGTCTCAAACAATCACAGACTCATATGTGCTATTGAACTTGTCTTTAGATGGTTTGTTTATAATTCGGGATCTTGGGAAATGAGTTGCCCATACTAGTTAGAGGCATTAGTCTCGATATGAACAAGGAAATAGTAAAGCAAGGCTTATCTAAAATAAAAAAATTCAGCAGCAGGACATAATGATCTTAACCGATAATTCTTAAGAGGAATATCTTAATGGATATTTCTTGAAAGGAACGCCTGAACAGTCGATTCATGTTTTGTTCCAAAAATAAATCAAGGAAGCATTTTTCCCAAACTGTGGAAGGTAGTTATAATAGTTCCTATTTTGAAAAGTAAATCAGGATATACGGTAGAGAACTACCTACCTACAAGTTTGGCTTGCATACTGGGTTAAGAGAAGAGGACACAGTGGCTTTCCTGTACACAAGTTCTGGACTTTAGTTCAGATGGACATCAACATGGATTTCTTTCAGGGAGATCATGTGTTACTAAACTAAGTTTTAATAAGCAAATTGTTAGCTCGTTGTATGATTCACTAGCCGCTGATGTATTTTTGGATCTGGCTAAGGCTTTTGACTCCATCTCCATGAAACCATTATAAGGACTTGAAATGAAACTATAACTCTAGTTATATAGCTAAAATTGGTATGGAAATGGCTACTGGGTAGAACCTACAGAGTGAGAATTAAAAAACTCCTAATCCAAGTACAGATTTATGGCAAAGGGCCAATGGAGTGCCTTTGTCTCAGTGCCACTGTTTCATTTAGTGATGTCCAAAATGTAACACTGCATGTTTAAGTTCACTGAAGATATGAAGCTAGGGTGGGCAGCAACAGATACTAGTGAATGGTGTCTGTTGCAATCTTACTTGGATAACCTACATGAATGGATAACAACCAAACATATAAGATTTAACAAAGAAAAACATATTTTACATTTTGAGCACAATAATCAATATCCCTATGCTCGGAACAATCAGATTTGATATTTCCAAGATAATGACAGAGCTAGCTATTGTGGTATATTTTATTTGCTTACTTATTTTGTTTAGTTTACTGAGGTAACAGTGATCACTACAGACCATTTGTAGGCATAGCCCAGGTGAAGAAAAAAGAACAAAATTCACAAATACAGTGCAATCATAGTAAGTAGACAATTACACAGACAATTAATACAATATGTAAATAATGTTAGCAGCATAGAAAATCAAGTACAAATTAATTTTAGTATTAAATTCGAGAGGGAAGCAGAAGCTGAAAACAGAGGATCAAAGTAGAGGTGATGCAGGAGAGGGAGGTAGGTTGTGTGTTGAGCGGAAAAGCACTTGCATGCAGATTTTTGATGAAGTTGTCTTTTGAGTCAAGTTCTGAAGATGGGGAAAGAGGAGACCTTTTCAAGGTGAAGGAGGAGGGATTGCCAGTGTCTGGGTGAAAATCAAGTTTAGTCGATATGAATCATAATTTGATGTTAATGTCACAAACATTTTTAGGAACTGTTATGGTCTTATGAGGAATGTCCTTTAATATTTCTCAAGCAGAGAAAGTTGGGCGTTACTAAAAACCTGTTTAACAAGTATGACACATATTACTGAATATGGGAGGGGGTCTTTATGTGCATAATATGTTTCACAACTGAAGAATCTGGAATGGATTCAGAAAATCTTTAGACAGATGGTGGTCATAACTTATCCTATAAAGAAAGACCAATATATTTGTCTTTTTATTCTTTGGCTTACTGGTTTCTAAGCAGTGTTATTATGAAGCTATATAGATGCCTTAAGGACAAACTACTAGCTGTCATTTTGGATATTGATTTTAGTGATCAGTAGCAATACTCTTCAAAAATCTATCCATTTCTGAAAAAGTAGTTCCCAGCATCTGGAAAATTTCACAAATACCATTTCATAAAGGTGGCAACTCTAGGAAGCTAAACTACCACCCTATTGCTAGCCTGTCTCCCTTGTACAAATTACTTGAAAGGTGTATACACACTCAAGTTATGGAATACCTTAATTCTCAATCTGCTCTCAAACAATCATGGATTTAGGCCTTTTCATAGCTTCACTACTGCTCTTATGTCCTTTATTCACAAAGTTAAGGAGTGCAGGAAAAATGGAAAATTAATTCTTGCTATCTTTGTAGATCTTTCCAAAGCTTTCAATATGGTGAACCACAACAAACTTATTACTGCTCTATTGGAACTGAATCTTAGTCAGTCCACTACTTCCTGGTTTCAGAGCTACCTAACTGGGAGACTGCAGGCAGTTAAATGGCATCATAACTGTTTTCTCTACTCCCTGTTACCCTAGGGGTCCCACAAGGCTCTATTCTTAGACCTCTACTATTCCCTATATTCACTAACAACCTCCACACATCTACACCGCACTCAACAGTCATCCAGTATACAGATGACTTCACACTTATCTGTGCATCATCTCCCCTCCAAGTATTGCAACAACATATTCAAGCCTCCTTTCCCTTTGTAGAGAAGTGGCTCACCCAACTCTCAGCTAATGCTAAATCTTAATGAAACAAAACTACTCATTTTCCAGCCCACTCGACATGTATCTGCTACCACCTTCTTCAACATAATTTTCTACAACATAATTTTCTACAACACTACTATTATATCTCCTGTCACACATACCAAACTTCTAGGCATAGTGATTGATCACAACATCACATTCAATGTCCACATCTCGCATACAATAAAAAAAAAAAGTGCATAAAAAATTAAGCACTTTACATAAATACAGTTCCTAACTGACAGCACTAGAGACACTATAGCATATACCCATCTCATTTCCACACTCCTATATGCCTCCCCAATCTTCACCAATCTTAGAAATTCCAATATAAACAAACTAGCTAGTTGCTGTTATAAGACTGCCAAATTTGCTACCAATAGCTCATACAAAGCACATCACTGCACTCTCCTTAAACAACTCCACTGGCTTGAATTTCCACACCTACTACTATATAATCAACTCCTACTTGCACACAAAATCCTTTAGTCTGAGGAACCTACACTCCAATAAGTTTCTTCTCTATCTAACCAACCCAAACAATGCTGCTAGTACCTCCCTATATTCTCATGCAATAGCTAAACAATGGAATAAACTGCCCCCTGCCATCTAATCCACTTCTTCTATACAAGACTTTAAAAAGTCTATTAAAAAACAACACACGGCTCTGCAACTGCAACTGTCCAGGCCAGCACTATTCTACTCGTTCCATTCCTCAGAATCTGGACTTAATGCTACCTCAACTCTCCACTCCTCTTTCTCTATAAATCTAATGCCACTCTCCCCACTTATCCTATCTTACTATTCCTACCTATATCTTACACTTGTCATTAAATATACATAATACTCATCATCTGTATTATAAATGCATGTACCAAACATGATGTATACTTATGTAGTAATTTGTCTCGCACGAACATATATTGTAACTATAGCTGTATTGTTTAGGGTCCTATAATTGAGATTTGGCTGTATTGTACTGTATATTATATATTGTTAAATGTTAATTGTGGAGCTTTTCTCCCCAGGTCTTCGCTAAAAAAGGACCAGTGTCCAGTCGGACTTTCCCGGTAAACAAATGTAAAATAATAAAAATAAAAATGAGTATTGGTACAAGGAATAAAAATGTAGATGTATGAATTCCTATTTCCAGTTTAAAGGTCTTTCATATTAGGGCAGGTAGGATGCAGAATTCACCAACTAGACATGCAAGACTGGCAAATGATTTATCAATATTTAAACAGGCATTAGATAACTGGTTTTCTAAAGTCTATATTCTCAAGGGATGTTTATTAAGATAACTTTAAAATGGCTAATGTAGGTCCTAAATTTACTAGTTTATTCATTGAACCAGTATTATGCTCATTGTACTAGATTCTGTGACATGTTAAAATGGGCAAGAGGTGGGGAGGTAGGGTCTACAGCAGAATCTGGTTTAAAAAAAAGCAGAGTAGTTTGTTACCATTCTGCAGTAAAGGGACTGCAGGGCATATTCTTTAAGTACTGTGAGGAAGGGGTCTTCATGATATGGTTGAGAGAGAGGGAGGTAGAGAGGTAGAGACCCCAGTGTATGAGGCTTGAAACCTAAGAAGACCAAGTCAACCAAGGGGTTGAAAAAAAAATAAAAAAAAAAGTAGCCAATGGAAGAGAAAAACATTAGAAATGGGGACTGTAGTGACTACAGACATGTCAACATGGTTCATATAAGAATACTTAAAAAAACGAATACGGAGTAACAGAAGTGGAAGTACTGAGAAATAAAGTAAAGGAAATTTGTCTTTATATGCATTTTTCACAGAACGGATAGAGTTAAATCATTTGCTGTTAGCTGAAGTGAAGCATATCCTTCACTGCTTAGGTTAAAGTAAAGATTATTTATCTACCTATTGACATTTGATTATTGGAAAGTCCAACTGAGTAGGAGCCCATTTTCAGTGCAGGCCAAGAGAGAAAAGCCCCATAGAATTACAAAACATTTTAACAATTTTACAACCTTCAAAAATACAAACATCTACAGTTTAAATAACTATACCAAAAATTACATAATATGAAAACATCGGTTAAGAATAGATCCAAGTTATATAACAATAACTTAATATTTAGAGAAATTTTAGCCAGTTTATAGAGAAATTAAAGGTAAATTGGTATAATACAAACAGAAATTGCAATATCAAGTCAGAAAAAAGCAGGCTTATGATATACTTAGAGAGAAAGCCAGGGGAGAGAAACTGATGGAAGTAAAGGAAGTGAGTGAAGAAGGGAGAGTAAGGGGTTGCAAGGTTAGAGGATTACTAGGTCAATGGCACAACAGCCTTTACAAGCCTAGCCAAGAATATCCTGGATCTGACAGTATTATATGTCAATTCCCCAGATACGAGTTGGGGTCGTATCAGGGTAGTGGGCCTTTCAATTGTGGAGCCCAGAGTCATTTTACAGACTGTCCCTGTCCATAAGGGATATGGACAGTACTCCCAGGAATTAATTTATGGTTCCCTATCCATTTATCCAAATTCTGTTTGAAGAGAGAGTGAGGGACGGGCTTTATTTTATGAAGATGGGAAGTTTATTCCATAGACAAGGTAACCTTTTGGATACAAATCTGTCTCTCCAGCAAGTTCCGTTAGAGTCACAAATAAGGTTCAAGTCCATGAAGCATGAAACCCTTGTATAGGTTTTTCTTGCAAATATGTAACATTTTTCATCAGGGCTGGATCAGTGAATGCCTTATAACAGGCATAACCTCTCAATAAATGATACAAGAATGAAAAAGGGATAGTGCTTTTAGTCGGTCTGCATAACACGTGTTTTATTCTCTGTGTTTTTTTAGTGAGAAATCTCTGGATCCTTTATTTACAAGGATTTCCTCACTATCGTAGCTATCTGGTGGTCAACGTTTTGATTACAATCTGTGTTCTTAGGTCCCTCACCACTGGGTCTACTTTTATGGTTGTACTATGAATATTATAATTTGCAGAGATATCCGATTTACCGAAGGGTATGATTATGCATTTTTTGGCATTTAATGTCAGACCATGGTTTTATCACTACCTGTCTGTCCTTTTTAGGACAGTTTGTAGGATGTCAACATTGTTTGGGGATTCAAAGATTGCTCCCAGCTTACAGTCATCAGTGAACTTGGCGATCCAGAAGTTCCCAACATTGGTCTTCACTTCAGAAAAGTAAATACCAAACAGGAGGGGGCCCTAACACTGAGCCCTGTGGGACACCACTAGTAACAGGTTTCTTATCGGAGGTGTATGCACCTATCTGGACAGCATGTGTCCTGTCAGTGAGCCAGTTTGCTATCCATCTGATGATGTAGGGGTTTTATGCCCAACTCAGTAAGTTTATCTACGATCCTCAAGTGGGAGGAGGTCGAAAGCTTTGGCCAGGTCTAGACAAGTGATGTTTACCATTTTACCTCTTCCAGGGCCCTGGTGACTTTCTTGAAAGAAGGGGCATTTGCTGCAGATTTGGCAACTTTTTATAGCTTTGTTTAAGTTTTGATTTTTGAGGTGCCTGGAGGTTAATGGGGGGAGGTGCAATAAAAATGTGAGGGGGGGGAATGGAAGTGTAGTTTTTGTTGCACTGGTGAGAAAGTTTTTGGCTCTGTAAAGCATCCCTAGTTTATCTTATACGATTTTGTTTATGCAGGTCAAATTTAAAGGTAAATCACACACGGTCATCCCTAATAATTTGTTATAAGTAGTGACTTCAAGAAAGAGGAAAAAAGTAACAGTTTTTTGGGGTTTTTTTGGAGATTAAGCATGTTTTGAGTTACAAAGCCATGTTTCAGTGGCTGTTAAAGCTTCCTGAGCAATTTTTTTTTGAGATGTGCCATGTTGTCAGATGTGCAAATGAATGTGGAGCCATCTGCGTACTATGCTAGGGAGGCCTGTTGTGTTGAGGGTGTTGGAGAGAATCTTAAAGAGGAAGAGAACAAGGACAGAGCCTTGTGGTACAGTGGTGGTGACTGCGATGTATGGAGAGATGGTGGAGTGCCATTTTATCGATTGATACCCATTGGACAGGCAGCTTTTGAACTACAGAAGGGTATGCTGAGAGAGATCCAATGAGGACATTTGAAGTAGAAGTTTGCTTTAACAAACTGTTGAAGGCTCTAGACAAGTCTAGAAATAAGGAGACTAGTTTGCCATTCTCTCTAGCTTTATTAACAGTATCTATACAGGTTACAAGTACAGTCTAGGCAAGATGGAAGCCGTGTTATGTGGGGGATAGGAGTTCTTCCTACAGGAGATGTCGTTTACGAATATATTTTTCAAATATTTTGGAAGCAGAGGGGATACGATTGCTATAGGTGTAAAGTCTGTTGAATTTTCTCCTTTGTGCAGAGGAAAAATGTGAGACTTTTTCCAGAGAGGGAATGTGGGATTCCTGCACTAACCTATTTTGTAAGTATTGAGACAGGACAAGTAGTGCTACTGGGTGCTATTTTAAAGTACTTGCTTGGAAGGTCACCAGCTGAAGTAGAGCATGGTTTGAGCTTAAGAGCAGTTTTATACAGGATGTGGGCAGAAGTTTGAAGTAACATGGATATGGTGATACATGACTGTTAGGCAGGGTTAGGATTAGATGTGGGGGAATCCTATAGATGTTATACTATCTGTAAAACAGTTGAATTGTACTGAAGTTTTGAGTGGCGAGTTATTGGGACAGGAGTTATAGTTGAATTTTTGGCCAGAATACAAGATTTGTTTAATGGCTGTCCAGAATTTAAAGTTGTGTTTATTATACTAAATTTTCAGAATTATACAGATTGTGGTCTTTACTTGCTTTTTTTCTGAGGTTTAAGATATGGAGGTATTTTACATTTTTCCCCATTCTTTCCATGTTTTTTCTCCACCCTGCATTAACATTCTACTTTTTTGTATGCAAAATTGCATTATTTGTTTTGAGTCTCTTCCTTCTAGGAGGTGCAAGTCTATTTAGGATATTCAGGAAAGTCGCACTGAATTTATTTTCAGCATGATCCAGTAAGGGGTGGAAGTTCCAGTTAATAGATGATAAGGTAGGAATGAACATTTCTGGGTTAAACTTGGAAAGGTTGCATGTTTTATAAACACACTGTTTTCTTTCATTTCTTGAATGCACCTGACAGCTAGGGAGTCTAAGTAGCTGAAATATACAATGTAATCTACTGGCCAAGAGAAAGGACAGTGGACAACTAAGTAAGTGGTCTTTAGAATGTAAGGATTACTCCTTTGGGGTGGATTTTACAGCCACTTTCTAGCACAGGGCAGGCACTTATTTTGACAAGTAGAAGTTAATGCACAGCAAGGTTCTTCCATGTTAAATTTGTTTACATTTTACAAGAACATAATTCTCAGTGAAAACTTTGGGAGTTTTAGGACAGAGCTCCTGCAGTATCTGGGTCAGATGTAGAGACCCACAAGCTATAGTATGGGGACAAAATTGTCAGTGAAAATGTTTAGGAGACAGACATTGTAGCACAGCTCCTGCAGTATCACTGTCAGATGTAGTGACCACAGCACTGAGAAGGAAGATGGTGACTAAGTGGAAGAGGAGACAACAGTCTTAAAAATACAGTCTTGAAAACTGTCAAAATGTGATTCATGTACACAAATACTGTTTAAGCTAATAATCCCTGGAAGAAAAGTACATATTTTCAAAGTATATTTTATTACAATTTGCCTTTTGTTACTTGTTCATGGTTTGTACTCCTTACTCTATACTTCACTTGATTGATACCAAAGCTAAGCCATACCGAAGAATGAGACAAATAATTTACCAGTAACACATATCAAAAAGAAAAAAAAACACTAGGTCCTTCCACTCATTGGGGTCTTCTCTGATGCTTAACACAGTCGCTCAAATCATACTTAAGTGTAGCACCAAGGCTCAAATGACAAGTTTAGCTGTTTCTCTTTTATCGCACAAGTATCAGCTGCAGCTCGACTGGTACTACATGATCTGCTATTCTTGATATGTTGTTGTTAAAACCGAACCTTTTCCTTATCATACACAGACTTTCTTCTCTCCTTTTTCATTGTAACAAGGTTGACGTTAAAAATGGTCTCGTACAGTCCAGCTTGAAGAAAATGTCCAAATGTGACCAAACTCCGTACTACTGTATCTGTTATTCTTTATTAGTCTCAGAACAAATTTTAGCCAAACAGTTCTTTCAGAGCTACTTCAATTCTATTAAAACACAGCTAGACAGATGAAGATACTGATGCACTCTCAATATAAACGTCACTACCAAGTTAAACATACTGTCCAGTTTATATACTCTTTTTAACCAATGTTATTTTTAATGTCCTTGTGACTTGTTCTTCTAGTTTCTGTCTGCGTCATGAAAAAGTCCATGGTTATTTCATGCCCTTTTTTGGTCCTCGCTGTATCTGAAGACTTCACAAAGGTCTCTCCAAGTCATCTTTGCGTCACTTGACCTGTCTGCATTTTATTTATTTCTGCATCTGAAAGCCAAGAAAGTCAACTTCCTTTTTTTCTGTAACAGGATGCCTTTACAGCAAAGCCCACAGCTGTATGTCATTAATATCTAAGCTGAATATGTACAAGAAATAATTGTTCTTGCAAAGCAAGCCATATTATTTTGAAAACTGCTGTTTGGCCTTGCACATTTCCTTTCACTGTACACACACAGTATATTGGGGAAAAGCATTTTAATTTACACAATATCTATCACAGCTAAATTAGCTGCAAGTCAAATAAGACTCCCAAATTCAATACGCGCACAACTTTAAGCTTATCTGCTTTGTCCCCAATATGACCACACTACAGGCTATCACACTGCAATCATGCTTCTCCCTCAAGGCATGCCTAGACCAGTCTGAACTTCTCCAGAACCCCACATATCCAAGATTAAACTGTCCATCCCCAAATCCCTCAGACAAAAAATGTAATTTCAAAATCTTGTTTTCATAAAACTCCATACTTGTCTCCCAAACTAAGCAGCTACATGTAAATCACTGACAACCTAAAATGTGACACACACACACACACACACACACACACACACACACACACACACACACACACACACACACTGCAATTCAAAAGGCTCACCTGAAATTAGGCCTTTTCTACAGTGTTTAACTATCTCTGCCAACATTCACTGAGAACCACATCATTGTCATACCTCTTACAAACTTTCTCTTTTGCTTAACTGATCCTCAAATACTAGCTAGTTCCTGCTTTCTAATCAATCTGAGGCAATGTTGCAACAAAATTCCCAAGTTTGCATCCCATCTTTCTAACAAAACATACCACTATTAATTTCTCATTTATGTAAATTGGACAGAATTTCCCAACTACTTAAATTACAATCAACAAGAAGTAGCTCACACCATACTCCACTACCCTAACAAACAGCAGCATTAAATTCACTCATGGACTGCTACTCGCTCTCTAGATCACACTGGTATAAAGGCAACCATTTATTTTAGTCCACAGGAAAAAAACATATGGAAACGTCCTGTATTCCACATACATTTCAAACTGCTGGAATATTCTAATATTCTAAGACTAGCAATAAGACACATTACAATCCAAAATACTTGGAAGTCTAACCTCAGGCCTCACTTACTAAGCTCCAGGCTTTGCCCCCATAATTTCACTCAAGGTTAAATGCTTCCTTACAGAACTAACCTGATCACAAAATGTGTGTATTTTGGATCTGTTTTATATAAATTCTATCAATACATTCAACAAAATCATAAGTGAACCAAGCACAAATTATTGCACTTTTGGATAGCATTGTCAATATTCCTTACTCAGATCTATACGTAATTGTCACTATAGTTCAATTTTCTTTTGCCCAACATTCTGTATCATTTTTTACATGCTGCTACAGACTGTTTTCTTTGCATATGCTGACTACTGCAATACAGTCTTTTACCTTGTATCAACATTAATAATCATAATGCAATCTTCCTTCTTGCAATATGCCTGCCTAATTCAACCAGGGTAATTTCTCTTTTATATGTCTGTAATGTTTTACTTCTAATGTAAAATGTTGCAGCTTCTCTCTCTGGGCCTCCACTGAAAAGGGCTCATTTAATGCCCAGACTTTCCTGGTAAACAAATGCAAATAAATAAATAATACACAAGATCAGTAACTCATGATTAAAGAAAGCTTTTGCTAGAGCTCTTACTCATACACTTCTCTCAATCATTTTTTGTACATCAGTTGATTTCTTTTAAAACAAGACTCATTATGAGCTACAAGCTAATCTCTGATATAAATCCACACTAAATTAGATTTAGGTCAGCATAATCTGCATCTGTTAATGTTACCATAGTAATTACAGTAGGAACAGAACATATAATTTATGTTCAAATAGGAAAATAAATTCCTCCTTTTTAACCATTTCTGTTACAGATAACTTGACCTTTAAAGGCATTAATTCTCTGAAAAATTAATGTGGCTCTTTTTAAACCACATTTCAGGAAACATCAGTATAAAGCATTAACTTGATGTACCATCAATCAGAGGCCAGTTAATACAGCACAGCTCATACCATGACTGCGCATAATTATTTGCATCTCTAACAGATGAAATTTAAAAGGTCCAGAATTTCTGCATGCTGTATGGTGTAAATGAATATACAGCTAGACTAAACAAATGAACACAAACAACCTAGAGAATATGATTACCGTTTGTGTTCTCAATTTAGGCTATTCACTTTTTTCAATTTTTCAAGCATCTCTTCCTTAAAGAGAGCACAAATTATGAAAGACGGGAAAGGGATCACCGGGATCATTTACTGGAGAAGCTCCAGGTTCTTATTTACCCAAGAGCCCCCACTCACCCTCAAAATAGTGTTATTACTCTCTCTCACACACACTTGAATTTATTACTTCTGATCCATCCACCCTTCCAGGAAGAGACTGTTTCAATCATCATCCTGCCTGTGGCATACTACTTGCCTACAGTCTCCCTTTATTCACATACACTTTTTTTTTGGAAACATGGTACTCACCTGGATTATATGGATTTATCTGGAGGTAACTCCTAACTAGTTCATTAAGCGTCCTTACAAAACTGTCTCACTATTTGTTGCATTCTCTGTTTAAAACATGACACTCATTTGGTATACTACCATGGCATGCATCTTGTACAATCACTTCTCAATCATACTCTGTCTTGCAAATATAAAGAAAAGCAGGTAAAGAAGCAAAAACATTTGCAGTTTGCGGTTTTTAGATACAAATGAACAACTGCAAAAGGCATTCTAACAACATGCAAAACAGTGACTCCTCTACTGCAGTAATGTACAGTCTGCTAACCATACCAATGTGAACCAAATGCTTGTCAAAGATATGGACAAAATAACATTCATATCAACTTGCGCTGTACTAACCAACTATGCAGTTTCAAAAAAAAAAAAAAAAAAAAAAAAAAGATGCAAACACTATACAAAAATTAAAAAATAAAAGGTCTGTTCATCAAATCCAAGATTTCATGAAATTTAATAATCCTGTATTAAATCTGAATCCTTAAGGAAGAGTCTCACCTAGTTCTGGTACCAGACAGTTATAAAATTGCAGACATTTTTATCCTGCATAAATTCTGGAATAAATTAAGAAACAAAATCTTTTTTTGCTATTCTCAAAGCATAAACATTTCTTTGTTGTGCAGTTTTTTCACCTTTTAAAAAACAAATATTTTTCTACAGTAACATAGGAACAGGGTGGATGCAGAACTAACCTAGTAAACAGCAGCAAGAGAGAAGCAAGACAAAGGAACTTGGGAATTACTCTAAGAAACCTTTCGCCAGAGCTCAGGGTACCAACAGCTTTATAATTTTTCATTCCAACACTGTGCCACTGCCAGGACGTTTGTCTGCTGGATGTACACAAGTTACACTCATACACAGTAGAAGGTCTGGATGGGAAAGATGCAGTTGACAGCCAAAAAGAAGACTTCTTTTCAGCTTTTTCCTGGTAAGGGGTTGCCACAGCGGAACTCCGGTCCGCTAATGATTAGCAGTAGATTTTTATGAAACGCCGAGGTGCCAGCTCGACGCCCAACCTTCAACGAAGGCACGCCCATTTACACACACACATGTCTTTCGAACGCTACCCAACCAGAGGGAGGACATGCAGACTCCACACAGAAGGCACTCCCAAGCCACGCAGAGAATCGAACAGGAGAACCTCTTGCTGTGAGGTAACAATGCTACCGCCATACCATTTTGGCTAAAATGTACCGATTGCCTATGCACTCCAAAATGACAAGACAGAAGGAATTAAATGGGTGCAACATCACAGAAAAGAACAATATGAGAAATAATCATGAGCTGCAGTCATAACATATGATTGCTCAATCCATGGAAAACTATTCAAAATTTTGCTATTTAAGAGGAGATCTACACTTTTTCTTCCCTTTTTAATGATGTTAAACAGAAGGAAGAAATTGTTGCAAGAGAGTAAAATCCCATGAGTGGAGGAGCTCCCTGGTCAGCCTCACTAAGAAGCCGAGATTCTTTATAAGATCCTCCAAAGCTAGCTACGAAAACAAAAATCACCACTGAATCGAAGGACAACCATAAAGCATTCTATAGCTATGTCAAGAATCTCAATGGCAACACCCAGATCTGCTCTGAGCTACAGCACAACAGCATGAAAGTTACAGAACCAACTGATATTGCCAACATCCTGGCAGACAGGTTCAGTGCTAACTTTACCCCCCACCCCCTAAAGGGCCCATATCTATACAGGAAGAATGCAGAGTCCCTGTAATCACAACTACGCAGGTAAAAGCTGCACGCTGTAAAGTCAAAAACACAGCATCCATGGGACCGGACAACATACCAGGCTGCATTTTACATGAACTTTAGAACAAACTGGCTCCCCACCTAAGCACTATATTCAATCATAGCCTCACATCAGACTTTGTGCCCACTGAATGGCGTACAGCAACAGTTATCCCACTCCACAAAGGGGGAGCCACCACTGATCCTGGGAACTATCGCCCTATTAGCCTGACGAGCCTGGTCTGCAAGGCCATGGAACGTATCATCATGGAACCCATAAAGATATTGGTAACCTCCAAACTCTGGATTCCACCCAGTTCGGGTTTGTGAAAGGCAGATCATGCCTCCTGAACCTGATCGACTTCTTTGAGGCAGTCACCAAAGCCATAGATGAGGGTAAGGTGGTTCACACAGCCTATCTTGACCTCGCCAAGGCTTGACACACCATCCCCCATTCTGGAATTATAGCTAAACTCACTAAACTAGGTATAAATCCCTACGTCACAAGATGGGTTGCCAACTGGCTCACTGACAGAACCAACACTATAAAAGTTGCACACTCCAAATCGGACCCCAAACCAGTGACGAGTACCACAGGGTTCAGTCCTGGACCTCTCCTGTTTGGTATCTACTTCACTGAAGTACAGGCCAACACAGAAGGCTTCTTGCTAACGAAGTTTGCAGATGACTGCAAACTAGGAACCATAATAGAGTCCCCAATTGATGTGGAAATCCTACAGAAGAGCCTCGCTGAGAGAGATGCCTGGTGTCAAGAGCCATGGCCTCAAGCTCAATGCCAAAAAGTGCATTGTCATCCCCTTTGGTAAAAACTCTGTACCCATGAACTACTACATAGACAGCAGTCTACTTAACACTGAATGTGTGATAAGAGACCTTGGGACCCAGGTGGACAGTAGTCTGTCCTTTGATGGTCACATCGCCACAGTAGTCAGGAAGTCCTTCTACATGGCGCACCTCATCATAAAAGGGTTCTCATCCAGGAAAAGAGAGGTCATTGTTCCCCTCTACTCGACACTCATTAGACCCACTATAGAGTACAACGCCCCTTTTGGAATGTACCTCACAAGACATCTGCAGCAGCTGGAAAGGCCACAGAAGTATCTCACAAAGAGGATTACTGGCCTCAAACAGATGCCCTACACTGACCGTTTCAAAAAACTCCAGCTTTACTCCATAGTATATCGCCTACTCCGAGGTGATCTCTGCCTAACATATAAAGCTATGTCAAGCCCAGAGCTTTTGGACATGCTACATCTAAAGAAATCCCAATCCCTCCGAGCTATACGATCTAGGAACCTAAACCTTGTCACCACAATAAACAGGACATGCTGGAGGTATAGATTCCTGGCCCAGAGACTTCCCATACTCTGGAACAGGCTACCCATCTATGTCAAGCAAAGTTCTTCATTAGCACTCCTCAAGAAAAATCTTGGCGAGTGGATGGGAAGTAGGAAATGCACCCCGCGGATCACTTCTGTGTGTCTGCTCGACAGTGGCACAGAAAAATAACTTTCTTGTGTGGCGTAAGCCAGGGAACCTTGGTGGCTAGGCTTACGTAGGCCCTCGGGCCGATAGCCTAATACATACCTATGAACCTATGTTTGGCACAAAGAGTTAAGGCCATAAGGGGATAGTGAGCTTAATACTGTTTTTCAAAGTCTGATTCCTTCAATTTGATTTTGTAAACAGTGAATCTTTGTGCAGATCAATTGAAAGACAGCACTCCAAGGTCACCTCTGCAAGAAGAGACGTCTGTCAGGTATTACCAGTTAAAGAAAAAAAAAAAAAAAAAAGAAGCAGGAAGAGATACAAAAGTAACTCGATAAAACATAGTTAAATGATCCTATGTTGCATTAGTTTCATCACCGACTAACCAGACTTCATTATTACATGACTACCACAGACTTGATTACTATCCACTCAGGAAATGGGACATTTCTACAAGGATAGAGTAAAAAATAAGGAAGAAAAGCAGAACACATATTAACACACAGATGTGCTGTAAATAGACCTTAGATATTCAAATAGAATCAAGTAAGAATTTCAAGTGAATCCATGTAAAGCAGCAGCAACAACTCTGGCACTGTACTAGCTACTCAGTTTTCAAAAGAAAATACCAGGGAAAGCAGTGGCTAGAGAAGAGGATATAGAGTGATATAACTTAAGTGTTCAAGACACAGTCTGGCAGTGTGATTAATGGATCTGTGTGTAAGGGAGGGTGCAAAATATTCAGTGTACCAGAGATGGACAGGAGCTTGTGGTGGATGCATTGAAGAGAACTAGAAAATATCAAAGAACATCAAGGATACAAAGAAGTAACAGGAATGATGATGCTAGTGTCAAGGAAATAGGGTACTATAGCCAGAGCAGAATGGGGGGGGGGGGCATTTAGGATTTAAAATAAGGAATGCAAAACAAGAGAAAAAGAGAAGGGCTAAGAATGCTGCAGCAAATGTGAGAGGACATAATTGCTTGGGAAATGAAGTATCACTGGGGGTAATAGGAGCACAGCCAGAGTATGTTCTTGCAAAACATTTGAGGCCCATAGTTGTGATCCTTGGAATGACAATACTGATGTGCATTCAAGCCTAAGGCAAGAAGAAAAGTATAGCCTCTTACTCCAACATACAGCAAACATCAACATACAGCAAACATCAACACAAGTATGGGTATGGGGACACCACCTCCCATTTCAAGGGGTGTAGGGCTCCCATTTCAAGAAGTGCAGGGCTCCCTAGAAAACTATGTAATTACAATTATCTTTAATATATAATCGCATTTCGTTACTAATCCCACTATTTTTCATATTTGCAAAACTCAGAATTATAGATCTTGTGCTAATAATAGGCAGCTTCTAAAAGCAGTGTAGGGGTAGTACTAGTGATCAGAGGCAAAATATCAAGAACAGGAACAAAAAGTGAAGGCCACGCGAGCAGAAGGCTGAGAGAGGAGCAAAAAATGGTTAGATATACAGCGAAAAGGAATGTAGGGGTAAAAGTGACAAGGATAGAAGAATGGCTGAAGAGCACAGATCAGTGAAACAATCAAAGATCAGGAGAAGATAGAAGGTAATGTTAAACAATTCTCAAAGTCTAGTTAAGAAAATCAGGAAACTAAACTATAATTAGTAGCAGTAAAATTGACAAGAAAACAGAGCGAGGATGACTAAACTTGAGAAAACAATAATACAGACTAGCGTGGAAAATCTACGATATCTACTGTTCAGGTAGGACAGAAGTGGCAAACTGGGTGAGGAGTGGAAAAGAAGGGTAAGGAACAGTGAGGCAACCAATATAGACAGTTATGGAGGACAATAAAAGTCAGTTTCCTAGTAGTTGTCATGCAGGAAAGATGAATGAATGAGAATATGCAAAAATTCTGCAGGTCATTTGACTTAATCAGATCAGACTGAAAGAAACAGACAAAAAGCACCGATTTGATCAAGAGTTAGCTATAAGTCAGAGCTGCAAAATATTTCTGCAGGGGAAACAGACCCCCTCCTGTACCTGCCTTTCTCTTGGTACTTCAGTATTCAGATGCCAAGGAAATTTGTTTTACTGCAAAAATCAATCACTCCTACTAAACTGTTTGACATTAAAGTCGGAATATTTTAAAAGTATGGCAGTGGACGACAGTCCCCTACACCGGGATGTGGAAGCTGCACCTCATGAAGAAATAATGTTTCTATCTATAATATAATGTACTTTTTTTGTTACTTCTGACAACAGTTCAGATTTAATATGTTTTTGGTGTCTTTTAAGTGTTATATAGTTTGGTAATTAGTATGAGGTATTTTAATACACACGCACAAGGGGGGGTAATACTGCTGGTTTGAGCATATTTATGAACCATCCGACTCAGAATGTATTGACAAAAGAGTTGATTAAAAAGCCTAATCAGTCAAGATTTCACCAGACTACTACAGGAACCTAAAAGTAATGAAAGGATTCCGAATGCAGTACTAACCAACCGAGGATGGAGAAGTTAAGAGACTTTCAGTTGTGCAAGTAAACTTAACATAACCATAGATGTTCAAATGATCACTGATGCTGTAGCCTTAGCTATAGGGGTTATATATCATATTAAGGATATAAAAGCCACCCTGCTTCCAAAGCTTAAGGGTATCAGCATAAGTTGAGCTTAAGAACAAAGGCTGGTTTGGCAGCAAAGCTCTTTAGAGCCTTCATGTCAACTGAAAGAGGGAGGCTAGAGCCCTGAAAGTGTCAATGCTACAAAAACAAACAAAGGTTCTTTTCTTAGCAAAAAAAGGGAATGGGGATAGGGAGTGGCTACTACAGCAGTGATCATTCAAACATCTGCTGTTATAATAAGTTTAGTACTGCACTTGCCTTAGCTAAATAGGTAGACTACTACAGCTTAAACTGACTGAGAGGAGGAAGAATAAGGGTCCAGAAGCCCCTGGAGAATAGTCCTAGCAAAGCCTTCCTAGATCTGGAGAAGCAATCTAGTTGGTCATTATTTGTGAAGGCTTGCAAAGAGAACCAATTTTCTGCTTCTAGAATCTTTCTCGAATCCAACCCTTTCCAAAATGCCACAGAGGAAGCAAAGGTCCTAGCAAAATGTGCCTTGAACTTGCATGGAATTGCCTTGCTGTGGAGAGTACAACAAAAGTAAGCAGCATGAGACAATTTGAAAATAATCTGTTTTGACAGAAGTTGCCCTTTCTTCTTACAAGAATAACTGATCAGAGATCCTAGCAAGATATCAAAGTCATCTGTGGACATCCACAGAATGAAGCATCCGTTTCCCCGTTTTCATGTTCTATAAAGAAGACAAGCAAGATGGACAACTTGACTCCAATTAAACCTGGATATCACATTAGGCATAAATGAAGAATCAGTTCTTAAGGAAATCCTATCTTTGCGAAAAATGACATAATGTTAACCTACCATAACAGCTTGCAAGTCAAATACTCTTCATGGAGAATCAGAGCTATGAGCAAAACTGAGTCAACCTGATGAGCTGGTTTAAATGGAGCAAGAATTTATTTTTTTCAAGACAAAACTAAAATTCAAAAGGAGTAGCCACCAGTTTTCCAAGAGGCTTAATATGAACAACCCCCCTTCAAAAATATTTTTTCATGCGAATAAATTGAGAGAGGGGATCTATGGACATACATGGTGAAATGACAGACAGATGTACCTTGAGGGAGGAGAAGACAAACCAGAGGATAACAACTTCTCTGGTTTTACATAATTTGGAAGCACTAGCTTTAAAAGGTCCTGGTTCATCTTGGCAACAATCAGAACATCTTTTCACATTTGCTAATACATGATTTTGTAATAGCAGTCTTTATTACCTCTAACATTTGCTGCAGGTCTTCAGAAAAAAGGCAACTAAAAAGATATTATGACAATCATTCAGGCAGTTAGTTGCAGTTGAGATGTATCAAACAAGCCCGTCTCACATCAGTCAGTCCGGTCAGAGAGGAAGCTAGTGATAACTGCCCTCAGCCATTTCCTTTTCAGTTTGTCCGATGCAAAATTTTGCTCTGACATTACAGGATGCTTGTCTTGTGCCAAAAAGTAATACCCCAACCTACCAAGGCTAGTCTGCACAGAGGCTAAGGCATGGATCCTCCTCATTTGATGTACCACATAACTGTGTTACCTATGACCACTTTAACTGTGTTACCTATGACCACTTTAACAGTCCTGGGAAACATACATGATTGAGAGAGTTGAGAACACTGATGACCTGCATCGCTTTCATTTTTACGTATTTTGGACAGTCTTTTCTATAACTAAGACCCTGCGCTTTTACCCCTGCAGAAACTGCTTCTCTAGTATGATGCATGTGTTTACTGCTTCCCAAGAAATGTCCAAGAGGTCAGCTGTGATGGAGCTGAAAGGGAAAATGGAAGACCTGGACTGAGGTAAATTTCGTCTCTCCAAAGAATGCCCCATTCCACAAATCCAAAAAATGGAATCTGGAGTGTCAGGGATGTTGATATTGGGACCACACTGACTTTCTCAAGTGGAGTCTTGCTAGAGGAATCACAAGAATCATAAATGCCATGAATGTTAGTGTGCTCTTAAATTCATTTGCTGAGGGTTTTGTCAGAGTGAAAAAAACTCAGGATCAAATCTACCTTTCCTGTGAAATAAAAGATCTTTCTACTGAGGTGTCCATGAGAGACCCCAGAAAAACAATCCTTGTGAGAAAGAGTCAAGATATTCTCCTGATAGCCCAAGTCTGTGGAGGAGAATTCCCACCAAGTGATAGATTCCTGACTCACTGAAAAAAGTATACACAAATATATGTAGGTTGTCTAAATAATAAAAAAGTTTCAGTTGTGCAAGTTGAACTTACCATAACAGTAGATGCAGTAGCCTTCGCTACATGGGTAATAACAGCTGGCTAGCATCCACGTCTTCAGGGCAACTTCCACATGCCCAAATTGCCAAACCACTCAAGCTAAGCTGACTAAAAGACAAGTTAGGGTGCAAAGCCCTTCAGAGCTTTCCTGCCAGCACAGAAAGGGAGGCTGAGCCCTGAAAGGACTATGCTAGCATAATGAAAAATAAATGCTCACACTCTGGAATAAAACACACACACACACACACACACACACACACACACACACACACACACACACACACACAAAAGTGTGGTATTAAAGTAGGGAGTGGCTAATGCAACAAGTGATCAAAAAAATCTCCTTTTATGGCAAGTAGAAATTACACAACTGTACAATGTTAATCATATTGATCACTGCTGCAGTAGCCTTAGCTATATGGGAGATTACCATAGGTAATACATTTGGTAGGTGGAAGGAGAGGATTCCATGAACTTGATGAGAATGGCTTGATCAGAAGGTTCAAATGGAGCAAATCTTGGCTTCTCCAACACAAAATTAAATTCCCAAGGAGGTGTCACCAGTCTACTTTGAGGCCTCTTATGCAAAACCCCTTTCAAGAACATTTTGAAAAGGCTGCTTTGAAAGAGGATCCATTTATCGGCCATTTCAGCGTGTCTGCCCACAAACTGACACAGGAATAAGAAAGGCCATAGGATAATAACTCAGACCAGTACTGCAAAACCAGAGAGCAACTAGCTCTGAATGGGTGCTGATTATGTTGTTGGTACCAAGTAGAAAACTTTTCCATTTGCTAATATGATTTTCTAGTAGTAGGCTTCCATTACTACCTGCTGCATGTCCTTAATAAAACAGGTGCCTAAAAGGATTTAGGACACTATTATCAAGACAGTCAACTGAGGACGGATTGATGTCCATTTGTATGACACACCCGTTCTTACGTGAGTAGATCCAATCTGTGAGGAAGCCTGTGGTAATTCCCCATTGCCACTTCTGCAAGAAGGGAGAACCATGGTTGTCTAGGCCAGAAGGGAGTCAATACAGTGATCTAGGGGGAATTCTTTCTGAATCTTCAAGAGTACCCTTGATATAAACCTCCTGTTTGGCATATACTTCTCAGAAGTACAGGCAAGCACGGAAGGGCTGTGGCTGGCTAAGTTTGCGGACGACTGCAAACTGGGAGCTATAATAGAGTCTTCGGCCGACATGGAGATCCTCCAGAAGGACCTAAATGAGACTGATACATGGTGTCAAAGCCATGGTCTCAAGCTAAATGCAAAAAATGCATAGTAATCCCCTTTGGAAAAAACAGAGTACCCGCAAACTACAACATAGGAGGTAATCCCCTGAAATCTGAAGAAGAAATAAGGGATCTAGGGACCCAATTAGATAGTCAGCTTTCCTTTGATAATCATGTTGCCCAAGTGGTTTGAAAATCCTTCTATGTGACCCATCTGACCATGAAAGGGTTTGCATCAAGATCTAAGGATGTAATGGTGCCCCTCTACTCCCCATTATTGAATACAATGCACCAATTGGAATGTACCTGGCTAGACATCTCCAGCAGCTGGAGAGACCACAGAGGTACCTAACTAAGAGGATTACTGGCCTCAAAACAGTTGCCCTATGCAGCACGATTGAAAGCTAAAACTGTTCTCTGTTGCATACCGTCTTCTCAGAGGCGAACTCTGCCTAACGTACAGAGCCATGTCCAACCCAGAATTGCTGAACATGCTCCATCTTAGCAAAACCAAATCTACTCGAGCTACACGCTCTAGGGATATAAACCTCAACACAACAATGAATAGAACATGGTGGAGGGATAGACTCCCTTCGCAGAGACTTCCCTTACTATGGAACAGGGTCCCTATCTACATAAGACAGAGCCCCTCACTATCACTCTTCAAGAGGAACATTGATGAGTGGATGGGTAACAGAAAATTCACACCGGGGATCACACCAACAGCATTACTAGATAGAGGCCAAGGGTACTAGCTGCTAGTATAAGGGTCTAGGGAACTACTAAAGGGGAGGTGAATACCGCACAACGTAGCTGGGCTAATATATGCCTTCGGGCAGACAGCCCAGTACCAACCTATGAACTTATTAGAGAAAAGGGTAGAAAAGTATGCAGGAACTTTCCTGTCCAAAGAAAAGAAGTGGCAAGAGTCTTTCAGGCCTTTTTGCTTAGAGTCCTTGAACAGAATCTTGATAGGTGATTGGTCAAAGAGGAGGAAAAAGGTTCTGCTGCAGAAAGTCCCCACAGATGGATCAAATGCTGGAAAATCCCCTGATCTAGTTTCCATTCATGGGGGTCTGCACTGGTCAAGTTCAGCTTGTCAGCCACACAATTTTGCTTTGACAGAATGTGGGATGCCTGTAGAGAGAGACTGTGCTGTGAAGCTATAGCCCAGGCTATCATGACTAGTGTGCAAATGGGATACATTAAGAAGCAAGGGGGAACCAGGTTGTATCACATGACTGTGGTTTTGTCTAATGCCACTTGAAGAGGTCCCAGGGACAAAAGCATGGTCTTGTGTCTGTCCTTGGTGTCCCAGACCTCCTCCACTTTTATCCCTCTTCAAACTGCTCCCCAAGTAAAGTCCAAAGAATCTGTGGTAACTGAATGCTTTGGGGCAGGGAGGGAGAAATAAGTCATAGATTCAAGGACATCTGTTCTCTCCAACAAAAGATATCTTAGGCCAAGCAGAAAAGATAAAGGGTGCTGATCCTTGACTAAAGAGATTTCTGATACCACTGTACCTTATGTGAAGCCTTGCCAAGGATATGATGAAAATCATAGAAGCCATGAGACCCAAATTCCGTAAGTATTTCCTTGCAGTGACCGATGTCCGAGTGAAAAACCTTAGAAACAGATCTTTGTTTTAATCTGTTTTTTTCCCCTATGGAAGAAAAGCTCTTTGAACGGAGGTGTCTAGTTGACATCATAGGAACACAATCCTGTGCGAGGAAGTCAAGAAAAACTTTTGAATGTTCTCTTGGAATTCCAGCTTGTGTAAGAGATCCCTCACACAACAGAAATATTCCTGACACTTTGAAAAAAAAAACTCTGCAAAGATAAGCAAGCCTTCCAACTATGAAAAATGTAAACACCTTGTAGTTTCAAATGAGCTATAAAACTGAAGCTAGACACCTGGTGAACACTCTTGGTACAGTGGATAGTCCAAAAAGGTTAAAGAAGAGAACTGATAAGGTTGTGTGATTGAATCACATTAAGAAACATCTGAAGTCTGAATGAACAGGGATGTGAAGAACAGTTGGAAATGAGAGTCTGATCTGAGGAAAGAGGAATGACCCCCTATAAGGGAGGAATTTCCTCCCACTGCCCATCTGTAACCATGATGAATGATTTGCAGAACCCATCTGTCTGACACAATGTTGCCAAAGAGAAAAATGATTAGACTTTCTGGAAGAAAAAAAGGGGTCAGGATTGGGGAGAGGGTCGCAAGGTCTCTTGAAGAGACATTCAGACTCGGACTGTCATTGCTTTTGGGAGATTCAAGACTTTTAATGGGTTTCAGGTTTTCATTAAGGAGAAATATAATTGTAACACCAAATGGACTATGTATGCAGCCTGCTGTTTGGATTGTTCTATTACATAGGCAAAACTATTATAGACGGGTGAGAGAAAGAATATACGGACATGAAAGATATTAAAATTAAAAGACACAAATGCTTTGTTTAGACATATCCAAAAAAAAACCTTGGACACAAATTTGGGTGTTTTGTCATAGAACAGCTTAAGAGGGATGACAGGGGTAGAATTGTGGAAGAACATTTACTTGTGAGGGAAATTAAATGGCAGCTCAAGCTAAATTCCCTAGTGGAGCCAGGACTTGATGACATTTGCTCCATTTCACCTACTTTATTTCTAAAAAGTTTAGAATGTTAATGTGATTGCATTTCAACATTCAGTATTTTTATTTTATTTAAATAATTTTTACCTTAGAATGAACTGTTCACAGTTTTTATCAATATTTGTTTAATTAATGAGCGTAGAGTCATGTGATGGTTTTAATTACTATTTATACTGATTGAATGGGCTGGTTCATTGTTCTGATGATGTCCTGACGGATGAAAGCGCTAAACCTTTATGTTTCTGTTGCTGGTGTTCCAATAAACAGTTTTCACTGTTTTTTTGGCTTCTGGTTTGGTTACTAGTCTGTGAGGTGAGAAGTAAGTAGCAGATTCAAGACTTCACTTTGGGACTCCCTTGGCATTTCTTCTTAAATGTCTATTTACCTGAATTTGTTGAAACTGTTTAAACTGGTTTTGCCAAAAATGAATGCGGAAATAGAAAATCCCTTGGACAATTTGGAAAAGGAGGGCTGAAAAATCTTGAGATTACCTGGATCAGCTTGCTTTTTTCAATCACACTTTTGAACACCTCTGCAGTACACTGGCCAAACACTCGATCATTTTTTATCATCATATGGAAAGTTCCGAGAATGCACCCATGCAAACCTCCTTAAGACAGTACCACTGGCCATAGCCCTGAAAGTAGTATAAGCAGGGTCATACACACTCTGAAAACAATGAATAGTGCATCAGGAGAAACTTGGTTACTGAAAGCAGATTTTCCTCACAAGAAGAAACGGCAGACAAAACATTCCTCATAGTTTTGCAATTTGTGTGAACAAACTTTGGCACATGAACCTTACAATTCAAATTTTTGAAAGTCAAAGTGCAGGAGAAGACACTTTCCCCATACCTATGAATAATTTTCCCATCCTTATCAGAAAGGGTAGGATTGGAATTAGCCAAGTGTTTGGCAGCAGTGTAATCAACAAACTATAGCTGCAGGGTCAGATTTGGAATAGTGTATAAAAATTTAAGACTGAGAAACTGTATACTCCTATCTGCCTTTTTAGGGGCAGTTAGCCAACTATCAGGTAAACTGCAGGCAGCAACTCACATTAAACTTCAACTAAAGCAGACAGAAAAGGAGGAATGGGTGTGGGTTCTTGAAAATCTTTCCGTATCTGTTCCTTGATCTTCAGAATCTTGAATCTCTTCAGGAAAAGAGGAATCCCTCCTTCTTTGGCCAGAAACTATTTTCCAAGAAGGAACAATAGCCTGGTTTAAACTAGAAGCAAGACCCAGTAAACTATTCCTATCTAAAGAAATTTAAAGGAGTAGATACATGCTTAGTTTTCTGTTTGTTTTTGACAGGAACAATGGGGCCAGCTGTGTTAGTAATGGCAGCAGCTGCTTCCCCAGAGATGGGCACACCATTCTGACACAACAGGGAAACATTCCTTATTCCTTCTTCCAGGACTGACAACAGTGGCTCTCACTTGCACAATAAGGGCCTGCAACAGCCACAGCGAACATGGCTAACCCCCAGTCCACAGGGGTTGTAGTGCTACTCCATATCTGGGGTAAAGGGTGAGTGGCCTGAGGTACAACTGGCCACAGCAGTCACCCACCTGCTGCTGAGACAAACTGCTCACCTGCTGTGGTAAGAAAAGCTGCTTACTTAACTTTATTGTTGTGTGGCTGAAGGATAGATTGTAGGACTGGTAGTCAGATCCACAGTCAAACCAAAAATGGTGCCCCTTTCCCAGGGAAGACACTCAGCAATTGCCAGTAAATCTACCAATCCACAAAATTTACTCTATGTTTTTTTAACAAAAAAAAAAAAAAAAGTACTTTACAAACACTGTCAGCCACAGAAAGGAAAACTGAACATAGTTTGCCACATAAAATAAGTCTTCAGATAGTTTGCACTACTTTTAAATTGACAGAATAAATGACTGCTCCATTTAAAAGTATGTCACATTCTAAAGGCAGTCCTTGAAAACACAACATTCCTGAAGAGGAAAACATCAACATTTTTTTTTTCAACCAAAATGGAACTTATCTGCCCAGCAAAGGAAAGTACAAGCTGACTGCTGATCCTCGAAAGCCTCACAGGAGTGTACTCTTCGCCAGCAGTAAAGCTATGAATGGCTTCAAACCCAAACTTGTATTTTGGTCAAGTCAACTTGAGCTGCTTGACAGTTTGTCCATCTATTGCAGGATAAGAGCCATAAAGCTACAGCTTCTACAGCAGTAATCAATATGATGAACATTGTGAATATCTTGCAGAATCAGTGGAGCTAGACACTGTAAATATTCTTGGAGCTGTGGATAATCCAAAGGGTAATGCAGTGAGCTGAAAGTGTGAACCAGGAAGCCTTAAATCATCTGAAATCTGGAGCCACAGAAATGTGATGAGCATCTTTTAAATCAAAGGTCACAAAAAAGTGGGGAATGAAAGGCAACACATGAGAGGAAACACATTGAGAACAGAACATTTTGTATCATACACGGATTTAAAAAAGGAAGGAAGGAAGGAGCTGGAACTGGCCTCCACAAATGTTCTCTTTAGCATCAGAAACATTCTTCCACACAGGACACACATTCTACTGAGGAGGAGGGATTGATTCTATTACATTGATTCAGCAGATTATGGGGGTGGGGTAAAAGAGAAGTTTGATCTGGCAGACGAGGAGGAATCCCTTGAAAGAGATGGAGAACTTCCCGCTGCCATCTGTATCCAAGATGAGTTTCTTCCAGTAGCGATTTGAAATACTTGGTTGCAAAAAAAAATATGAGAAATAAAGGCTCTGATTTTTGGGAAGAATTGCCAGGGTGGAAAAGGGGAATTTTGAAGATAGACTCCTAACAAGTTTAAACGACTTTTTTCTCAGGGGCTTCTTTCTTTTTGAAACCTCCATGCCATTGCTTTTATGAAGTCTGCTTACCAGCAGCTTGCTATCTGCTTACTTTGCTTTTTGTAAAAAGTTGTATATGTAGAATTAAATCCCAGATTAACTTAAAGGAAGGTTTAAAAAAATCTGAAAATCCCTGTATCAGTTTGCCTGTCATCGCACCTTTCAAGGATCTCTGCAAGCAGATGGTCCAAAGACTACCCCTCTACCTAAGAAAAATACTAAATCGTAGGTCTAATATCCTTGGTAAAGTTTTTGTGTATAGAACCAAGGAAACCTCCTAACAGCTCCAGTAGCAGAAGCCCTGGAAGTGGCATCAGCCAAATAATAAGCACTTTTTTTTTTTTTTTTTTTAAAAGAGAGTGGACAGCCACTTGAGAGACACAAGTAATAAGATTAAACGGAGATGCTCTTTTTTTTCAGCTGAGAGAAGAGATGCCCTAATGTTCCTCATTCTCAAAAGAAGAAAGCATAAATTTAACACAAAAGCCTGACAACTCAGAATTCTAAAAATAAGTGTAGCAGAAGAATACACCTTTCCCCCAAATATATCAAAAGATTTCCCATCCCTGTCGGAAGGAAAATAATTAGCATTAACCAGATGTTTATCAGCAGCGGAATTTACAAGAGAAATCACTTCTGGTTCTGATCTAGGGTTAAAATATAAAAACTTGCAAGACTGAGTGTCTTTATACAATCTATCTGCTTTCTTGGGGGGGGGGGGGGCAGTAGACCGACTGTCAGGCAAATTAACAGCTGTAATAAATCCATTCTCCAAGGCTGGAAGAACAGGGGGAAACTGGTATAGGTTCAGGAAATTACAGTTGCAGTAAATCATGATATTTTTTGAGAATTAATATTCTCCCACTGTTTTTTCTGAAACAATTTACAAAACAAATAAGAAAACTTTTCCAAGGGACTGGCAGAAGCCATATTTTCCTCAGAATCTCAGTCAGAAACTGGGTAGAAAAACACAGAAATTCTCCCCTCAAGTTTTATTTTGTTCAAAATGTTGAACTACCTCAGAAAATTAAGAATCTGTTTTTGGTCAACTCTTCCAGTTCTAGTGTTTCTGGTAGAGCCTGAAATAAACCTTGAGCCAAGCCCAAGAAATCTCTCCTGACCAAATTAACTGAGGCAGAAGACATGCATCTTACTCTCTGCTTATTTTTAACAGGAATTCCTGAAGCAGCAGACATACGTTTGATGGACAAATCCTCAGAGACAGACATTCCTGTCTGGCTGGGCAGAAGTACATATCCTGCTCCTTCTTCCAAGGCAAGAGTGGTTTCCTTGCCTACCATGTGCATTCCAACAGTTGCAGAGGATAGGTCTACAGAAGAGGGAACTAAGGAAAAAAAGAGGAATGCTTCAGAAACCAGAAAGGACCAGAGTAGAGTCGC
This sequence comes from Protopterus annectens, assembly GCF_019279795.1. Classification (NCBI taxonomy): domain Eukaryota; kingdom Metazoa; phylum Chordata; order Ceratodontiformes; family Protopteridae; genus Protopterus; species Protopterus annectens. The sequence continues at coordinate 641,950,743 of NC_056748.1, read as the reverse complement.
TCATCATCGGCTGAGGTACTTTAGTAGCCTACTCAAGTGCAAAGCCTGCTTGGTAATTGTTTTCTTTCTTTCTTTATCCGGAAGAAAGAAGACCCAGTAAGTTATTCCACGTTAAGGCTGGAAAAGATGCCCAATTCCTGAGGAAGCCTGGCAGCAGTAGTCAGTAAACAGGCAAGTCAAATTTTTTCCACCAAAATTCAAAGTAAAAGCACTTTAACACTTACTCCAACTCCCAAAAGTAAAACACAACATTAACAAAGGAAAAAGTAGTTTTAAATTAGCTATACCTAGTTAAAAGTAATTCTCCTGTTTAAAAGTTACTAGAAATCACACAAGTCTATAAATAATTTTCAGAAAAGCACGAACAGGACCAATAAAAAATAAATCCATGGTGGAAAACCAAACCAAGACAGACTGCTGCTCAGAAAGTCTAATTCTTTAATACGAAACCATGAAAAAACAATGAAAACACAAGCGCTTCCGCTCGGTCTGTGCCAAGCTTTATCAAGTGAACATCCAAAGTGCTGCAAGGCTTTATATACACTGAAGTTAAATTATTAATCAATTAAAAAATTAAAGCTTAAAAATGCTGGAGTTGATAAATTGTTAAAAATGCTTCTTTGTTAAAAGTTAAACCTGGTGCATGATAATAAATGTATACAGTAAATATTAAAACTGAAATGTAAAATAATCGAAAGAAACTGTAGGCAGTGCATTTAGCAATAAATTAAAATAAATCATTTATCATATTTCACTTGAAGATTTTTTATCAGCAATGAATGAGCTTCTCATAAATCGAGCCTTTTTTAGCTTGAGGACACTGTTTATGTTGATGTTGTCATTTAATCCAGGGTGTCTGCCTGCATCTAGTTTAAGTTGCCATATAAGTTCCTTGTATTCGAGGGTCGTCTCCCAGTCACCTCCCCTAGCATCTGGGGTAACTTGCTCCAACACTATGAATTTAAGATCTATCCCAGGGCAAGTGAGTGAATGCTTATAGAATGCGTTAGACTCCCTTTGTTTACTTAGATCGTAAAAATGTTCGTAGAGTCTTTTCCTAAATGGTCTCTGTTTTGCCAACATAGAAGCTTGAGCAAGTGATGCAAAAACCTAGGTAGACAACCCCTTTACTCCCACAGATGATGAGATTTGATGTTAAAATTCCTGGAGGGAACGTAAAGTGTTGGAGCATTAATAATGGCATGGCATTGATTACAGGACCCACATTTGAAAGTGCCTAGTTGTGTGTTAGAGTTATTAGCCTGGAAATTAATTTCAAGGAACTATTTGAAAGAAAACCTAATGTCCCTCTTTCTTACAAATTTAGGATGTGGTGGGAGGGCATCTTTGAATTCTTCGTGAAAGGTCAGTACAGGCCAGTGCCTCCTGATGATCTCCTCAATATCAGCGGAGTTGCCGGAATAGGTATAGATAAAACTATTCCGGAAGGTGTCAGATATCGCTGTTGTGTTATTTGTGACAGAAGGTGGCCCTGTACCAAGAAGTGGTGGAAATGTTGTTTCTCTGTTATCAATCACTTCCCAAGGGAGAGAGGGTATCCCCTGTCTACAAACATGGACTGCAAAACATGTATTTCATCCAAAAAATCAACAGTGGAGCTGCACATCCTAGAGGCTCTAATGAACTGGCCCTTAACAAATGCCTTTTTGGGTGTGCACTTTGAAAATGCAGAAAAGAATTAGAAAAAGTAGGTTTCCTGTAAAGTTTAGAAAGGAATGTTGAATTGTTATAATCTTAAAGTCATGTCAAGATAGTGAAGTTCGTGCTTGTTAATGTTGTGAGTGAACACCAAGAAGGGGGTAGTGGAATTGATACAACTAAAAAAATGTATGTTCATTTTTTCTTCTACTTGGGTTCAATATTTAACTCATTATAGAAGATACCTAGACGACATCTGTATTTTATGGAATGGGACCCTCAATCAGTTTGAGGATTTTTATCCTTAACATCTAGAGGAAAGGGCAGCAGATGTAACCACAAATATCCTATCACGACAGAATGTGTAGCAGCAGCCCTAGAAGCATTAGCTGCACCATCACTACATTTTACAGACTCTCTTGCCACATGAAAAGTAGGCATACAACAAGGATTAAAAATAAAAAATTGTCCAATTCCAGAAACTGTGACTAACATTATCATACTGTAGCAGACTTGTATACCTTCTTTCTGTACCTAACCGTAGCTCTACCATCCAGACTTTTTCCTTCTACTTTGTCAGACTAAACAAAAATGACAGCTGGCTCTGAAGAGGGATTTTATACAAAAACATGTGGCTGACACTTTTTTTTTTTTTTTTTTGGAGGGAAGGCACTGTTTGGGATTCAGATTAATGCCAGCTGTCAAAATTGTGTCGTCATGTACAGCTTCCAGGAGGGATAGACAAAGGTTTAGGAACTTCCAGGTTTAGTACATCATAATTATCTTTTCTGCATATCAAATACATGCTTGGCTTACCACTAAAACTGTTGCATTATTTTTCTGATGGTATCTTCAAAAGACAACTTCTCCAAGGAGGAACCAGGGGAAAGCGGTTCCTCATTCCAATATTCATCCCCTGCTGGGAAATGAATGTGACAGAAATGAACCAAAAGACTCCACTTCAGAATCTGAATCTTCATCTTCAGAAGATGTATTCCTAGGCATCTTTGGAGGAGGAGGAATAGGGGAAGAGTAAATATGAGGGGGCTTTAAGGATACAGTAATCTTAAAAGGCCTTGAGAAAAATCATACTATTTATTTTATGGTTCAACAGGGAAAAAAAGCAGGAGGAAAGAAATGCTCGAGTCTTTAAACTTTTAATTCTTAGAAGTATCAGACAAAAAAAAAAAAAAAAATGAGGAGGATCAGACCCCTGACATACTTCAGTAGTACCTCGGACTTCCTCATGGATGAGCATCTGTAGTAGGTCCTATAATCACATTTAAATAGCCAGGACAGGTTTTCCCTTTGTAGCCCTTCCATCTGTCTGAATAACTGATGCCATTGAGCTGCTTCTTGTCATTTCAGACAGGGTTTGTTACAGTGGGAGTAACAGTTGAATCTGGGTAGTCCAAGGGCTCATCATGCACCACAATGGAGATGTATTGGTCCAAGCAGATGACAGAAGTTTCTGAAGGTTTGAACTTCAGAAAAAGAGGGTCACCCAATAGGGAAGATTCAGAAGTCATGCTAATTCATTCAGTCTCTAGTTCTCTATGCAAAAATTCAGAGAAGCTAAATCGCTTATACTAGTTTGGAGGACAAACATTTCACAAATAGAACATTCCCTAAAGTTACGGTTAGGACCAAGACAAAAAAAAAAAAAAAAAAAAAAGACATTTAATATGTTGGTCTCTACATGGCATCTGCCTACCCCAGGTACATTTGCCTCTTAGCGGGCACATTCTCACAACTGGGTCATGATGCAATCAGACAGGGAGAGGAAGGCACCCATGCTTTGGTATACTGGCCAGACATACAGTACAAGATACTTTCCATATGTAAGCAGCACTGCAAAAGCAGGTGTGCATCATGCTCAAAGTCTACAGACAGCAATGGAAAAGGGTCCAATCTGAAAAAAGTAGAAACTAAACAAAGAGACTGATGCAGTTTGGCCAGGAACTGAAATAGGTCTGAAAAACAATGGAGATCACATTTCAAAGTCTATAATAGAAAAGTAAAGAGTACAAACAGGAAAAGGGTGAATAAAGGCAGATAGAAAGGCTAATGTAAAAGTAAAGGAACAGAAGAATGAATTCTTGTCTAAAAAGTAGATGAACTGGAAGGAGAAAAAAGTAACTCCTTAACATGTAAAAGAAAAGGAATAGTAGACTATGACATCAAAAATTCATTTTTTTAAGATTCAGCTTTCAAGAAACAAAGAAGGGGAAGTATCAGAACAAAAAAAAAAAAAAGAGGACTGACAACTAATTGTCGGTACAGTTTTCAGGGAAGTAGAAGAAAATGCACTCTAGGAAGACCTATCAAAAAGCCCAGATGATATACATGCCAAGATTTTAAAGAAAATTTAGGAGTACTAGCAGATTCCCCAAGATAATTACCACCAGTCAAGTAACAATGCAGATGCAAGAACAAAACTGAAAGTGTATGGGTTACTTTCAGAAGCATCTTTATTTTCCAACTACCTTTCATTTCTCATTATATTCCTGATCTTACAGTCACAAATGAAGTTACTAATGTCCTGTCTGATTTTCTAAATTTCTCACAAAATGACATCATGGTAGGTATCGGGCAGTGTATTTTTCAAATTACTGTAATGTATTATAGGTAAGCAGAAACAACTCACCAATTTGCAGGAAGAGATGATTTACATTGTGGTTTGACTTTTACAGAATCACGGTTATACGAGGTATTCCACAAGCAAAAACTCTATGACAAATTGACTTTATTGAAATAAACTACAACTGATGAATTTGTCATGAAAATACAGTGGTTTATACATTATTTTACAAAGGGTAGCATTTTAAGTTTGCCATTTCAGGACATCATGACAAGTATTTTCATCTTTGAGAAAAATATTCAGGCAGTCATCCTTATCAACAAAATGAAATGCAAAATCAATGTACTTCCCACACCAACAACTGTATAATTTGGTTCTGTATATGATAAGGGTGTTGTATCCAACTTCAAAGGTTTATTTATACTTGCTTCAGAACATGACACAAGGTGCAGGGTTTGATTTTCACATGGGGTAATTAGCTAGGCTTAAATTGGCCCACAATGGCAGTTAGCCTAGTAAACTATAATCCTATATAAACACTTTGAGGCTAAATGGTCTGTAGTCCTTAAAGACCCAGAAGACAAAGGACCCAATGGATGATAAAAGGGTATGTGGCCAAAATGTCTTATCAGTCCAAAATGCTATAGTTTGGTGGATTTGAGTCAGTTCTACAAAGGCAAGCAACTGGCAAGATGAAGGGGCTAGACATGGAAGACACTAGAAAATGGCACTGTGTGAGTAAAAGAGGTTATGTACTCACCATAACGTTCCATGTGAGTTGTTCATCTCGCCTTCATTCTTTGCTGATGGGTTTGTAGCCGATTCTCGGCTCCGACTCGGCCAACTGCTCAAGGTCATCAACCAGCTCGAGGCAGACTCCCTATCCTATGATGAACCCTGATCTTCCCTCAGATCTTGTTTGTTGCGTGACTACTTAGTAGTATAAATTTGCACTAGACAAAGCACTCTATATGGACCTCAAGTAGACTGGATGGGGGTTGGAAGGTGGGATGTAAGAAAGAAGGCAAGATGAACAACTCACATGGAACAATATGATAACTTCTGTGAAGTTGTTATATCGCGCCGTTCATTCTTTACTGATGGGTAGCGTCCCAAGCACTATCTTCCCGGGTGGCTCATGGGAGTATATTACTCAGAACTGTGGAACCAAAGGAGGTCCCATCCCTGGAGGCCTTGTCTACTTTGTAAGGAGTGATAAAGGTATGAGGTGTTGACCAAGTAGCTGCTGCACAAATAGAGTCTAATGGTAACCATGCAGAAAAAGCGGAGGAGGTTGAAATAGCTCTAGTAGAGTGGGCCTTTACTTTTTATTGCAAGGGGGCATGTTGTGAATTATAAATGAAGGAAATGCAATCTGATAGGGACAAAAATAACCTTGTCAAGATGGCTGAGGCACCCTTCTTTGACTCTGAAAAAGGAAAGAAAGAAAGAGTTGATCCACTGACCTGAATTGTTTAGTTCCGTCTAGGTAAAATCGTAGTTGTCTATGAACATCAAGTTTGTGCGGCATGTGTTCCATCCCATTTGTGTATTGTGGAAAGAAAACTGGCAACTCAAAAGATTGGTTACTTTTGGTAAAAAGGATGGATTCGTTCTGAGCGAAACTCGTCATTATGGAAAATCAGATAAGGAGGTATGATTGTTAAGGTTTGCAGCTCAGAAATCCGTCAAGCAGAAGTAATGGCTATCAGAAAAATAGGTCTTCATGAAAGGAATTTCAAAGAACAGGATGAGGCTGGCTCAAAAGGAGGTAGTATGATTCTGGATAGAACAAAATTTAGATTCCATGGCATGACTGAAGCTCTGATTGGAGGCCTCAAATGAATTGCAACTTTAAAAAAGGCAAGTTGATGCGACATGACATTAGAGCCTCGGAAACCAAAATGAAAGTTTGAGCTAATTGAACTCTAATTGTAGCTGCAGCCACTCCTTTGTTGAAATGTTTAGTTAGGAATTCCAATATAGATGGGATCGGAGCTAAATAAGGATCAACATCATTCCGTGAGGCCCCAAAAGAAAATCTCTTCCATTTGCTAAGATATAACTTTCTGGTAGAAGATTTATGAGAGGATGTTATTGCTGGGCCTCAGTTGAGAGGTTGTAAATCTTGGCTATTGTGGGAATTGGAGCAGCCAAGCTGTCAGTTTTAGGGAATGAAGGGAAGGGTGAAGAGCCCCCAACAAATGGGTCAACAGATCCGGAACTGGGTCTAGGAACCAGGGTTCTTCCAAAATATGAGGCTGGAGGAAGGGAAACCAAATTTGCCGAGGCCAGTAAGGGGGTATTAATATCATGGTCCTTCCCAGAAGTTTTGCTTTCTGTAATACCTTGGGAATCAGGAGGGAAGGGGACGAATGCATACAGGAGACCCAGGGGCCAATTGTGCACCAGTGCATCCCTTGGGGCTTCTCCCGATTGTGGGATTAGGGCAAAGTAGCTGCTGCATTTCAGGTTTGTTGGGACGGCAACAGGATTGCAGCAAGGCTGGCTCCACCTGCGAAAATCCTTTCCGCTACTTGTTGCTTCAGGAACCACTCGAGAGGCAGTAAGATTGCCCTGCTCAGCTCGTCTGCCATCACATTGGATTTCACCGGGATGTGCATTGCTAACAGAAAGCACTGGGAGGAGATTGCCCACTGCCATACTCTCATGGCCTCTCAACACAGGGGGTAAGATTTGGTTCCTCCTTGTTTGTTGATACTGACATGTGGTCCATCTGAATAGCAATTGTTCCCAGAGGTAGTGTGTCTTGAAAGGACTGCAATGCTAGAAGTACCGCTCTCATCTCCAGGACATTTATATGTAGATGAGCCTCGCGTTTCTTCCATGTGCCTTGGGCTTATCTTCCCTGAAAATGCCCACCCACCCAATCAAGTAAGTAGTCAGTGGTCACCGTGCCTATGGGATTGGGTAGAACGAATTGACATCCCTGAGATACATGCTGAGACGTCAGCCACCACTGAAGATCCTTCTTGCACGCATTCATTATGACAATTTGATGTGATATTGGAAGTTCCTGAAAGGACCATTGAGAAAATAGGAGCCACTGTAGAATTTGCATATGCATTCGTGCGAGGGGAATTGCAATGATTGCTGCTGCCATTGATTCTAGCAATTTACCATTGAGGCTGGGGCTTTTTTCTCGGAAGCAGGTCTGATACTTGTTCTCGTAAGAGAAATTCTTTCTGGAGATAGACTTAACGTCATAGAAACTGTGTTTAGTTTTGCTCCTAAGAAACTGTGTTTAGTTTTGCTCCCAAGAAGACTGTCTGTTGCAACAGCGATAAGGCAGATTTTTCTGAGTTGATGGTAATCCCCAATTGATTGCATAGGTGTAAGATTGTATCCCTCACATAAATAAGGTGATGCCTGGTAGTGCAGTGAGGAGCCAGTCGACTAGATAAGGAAACACCTGGAATCCCAACCGTCTCAGGTGAGCAGTGACTACTGCCATACATTTGGTGTACACTCTGGGGGCTGTGGTGAGACCAAAGGGCAGAGCACGAAATTGATAATGGCTGGCTCCCAGCCAGAAGCGTAGATGATCCCTGGATGGTCTGTCCATCTTTATGTGGTAGTAAGCATCCTGAAGATCTAGAGATCACATCCAGTTGTCTTTTCCCAGAAAGGGAAGTATTGACTGAAGCGTGACCATCCGGAACTTTTGTTTTTTTCACTGACTTGTTTAGTCTGCTTAGGTCCAGAATAGGTCTCCAGTCCACTGTTTTCTTTGGAACTAAAAAGAACCTTGAGTAAGTTCCGGATCCTCTTTGGTCTGCTGGGACTGGCTGGATGACTCTTGTCCAGCAACCTTTGGACCTCTAAGGCTGCTAGGTCCCTGTGACTGGGTGGAACATCTGGGATTTTCTTTACTAAAGGGGGTGGAGTGGCAAAAAGAATAGATCATCCTTTGGATATTTTGCTTTGTACCCAGCTGTCTTTTGTTATTTTTAGCCAGGTGTCTAGGTACAAAGACAGGCGTCCCCTGACTGCTTCCAGAGATGGACAGTAGGGCCTCCTCTCAGGAGCGCTGATAGGGCTTGCCAAAGAACTGCTCTCTTGTCTCCCTGGTTCTGCAGACCCCCCCCCCCGCTGCATGGATGGCGTCTTCCATTATTACCCCCTCCTCTGCCTCTAGAGGGGGTGTTACCACGAGTGTTTTGGAAAGATCCTTGAGACTTACGGAACCATATCTTTCCAACTCCCCTCCTTTTGGGGTAAGGTCTGTTCGGCGTGGAAAAATGTACGACGACGGCAGACAAGGTCTTTTCGTCTTTCTCACTCCTGGTAAGAGTTTCCTTAACCTTAGGTCCGAAAAGTGATGAACTGTCAAAAGGAGTGTTAATGAAAGAAGAAGACTTCAAGGGTTCTGCAAAGGAACAAAGCGCATCCAGGAATGTCTCCCAAGAGCAATTCCTGTACCTGCTGCCCTGCTCATACCATCAGCTGCATAAGACAATAGACACATGGAAGAGTTCACTATCGAATTGGAGAGCAGGGAAGTTACCTTGTCCGAAACTCCCGCAGCTACTAAACCCTGTAGGGCATCTCCTAGCTTATTCAGATCATCACCGATCGAAGAACGAAGGTCGCTGAACTGAACATATGCTTCCCATATCTGTCCATAAATCCTAGATTCCCTATTTGGAGGATGAACAAGTCTCCGATAATTCCTTCTTGGTGGCTGCCACCGCCACCACCATAGCATCAACCAGTACTCCTTTGGTGAGGTAAAGTCTGTCTTTTGGGCTGGTAATAAATTTGTTTGACCTCCTAGGGACAAGCTCCATGGTGTCTGGGGACTCCCACGCCCTTTGAGTGAGCAATTCATCGAAGGGTGGAGACACCCAAGAGGTGGAGGGTCGAGATCCTAAAGCCTTCAGGAGAACCGACTCATCATCATCAGAAGGGTTAAGGGATTTGCAGCCACCCCTCTGTTTAAGAATCTCCAAGATATCTGCAAAGGAGATATCTTCTGAGGGGGACTGTGGGGACCCTTCTGACTCATCCAAGTCAGTATCCGAAGTGACAGACTCCTGTGGGGAGTCCAAATGCTTCCTCTTGCAGAGTCTCTTCGTAGGCACTTCTTCAGTGGGGGCTTCTGGAAAGGTCTCGGAAGAACATGGCTCACCCAATGGAGCGTCCTGAGGCTCAGGATCTCTACCCTTCAAAGGAGTGCGTGATGAAGAGGCAGATGCTACTGCTTTCAGGGACGGAGCTGCTCGAACTGATGGAGTGGATGTCGGGGCGGACAAAGCCCTTTCCACAGCTTCAAAGGCCCCTCGGTCCCGACAAGAAGAATCCCTCGGATCCTAAGAACCGATGGAAATGTCTGCACCGGTACAGAGGGCTCCGAGCCAGAGGGCGGGGCCGAGCTCAGAGAGGTAAAGTTGGTCCAACTGTCCTTCCCGAACCAGACCGGTGAGCGTCGGGCCCTGAGATTCCTTGGTCGGCACAGAGGGTATCAGGGCAGTCGGGGACAAAAAACTATAGAAAAAGTGTTGGACCCGAAGGGTCCACGATCATCAGTTCCACGCTCTTCGGCTCCAAAACATCCATGTGAGTCTGAGGAGGAACAGAAGATGTAGGAGGAACTAAGATCAGCTCCAAAGCCGCCCGGGTCGGTGCCGATAAAATTTTTGCTAGCACTGGTGTCTGTAGGAACTTCTTCACTACACGGTCCACATCGAGATCAGACGGTCGATCAGACGGTCTATCTACTGGAGGCCTGTGAGGAATGTGACATGGCCACAGATTGCAGTACAGGAGACTAAGGTTGGGGATACTGGTTCCAAGGTCGGGGACCGGCTCTGAACCATAACAATCTGTTCCGAAGGCTGTGGAATCAATGTCGATGCTTTACTGGAAGCAGACTTCGATGTAGATTGAGATTTTGATGGCTCCATCTTCTTGGAGTGTTTGTCTGGCTTATCCAAATATTCCTGAAATGATGATTTAAGCAGACCTTTTTCCATCAACTTTCTCTTCCTCTCATGCAACACTCCTGAGCTGAAGGAGTGGCATATAGAGCAGCTTTCTTGCAGGTGAACCCCACCCAAGCAGTAAACACATTCAGTATGTCCATCAGTTATGGACATCTTTTGCCCACATCTAGGGCACTTCTTGAAGCCAGACTTGGTTTTCTCTTTTTCCTGGTGTGACATCTTCCACAACAGCAAAAACACACCTTAAACAAATCAGTACACACAGAAATTATTTATATGCCCTGTGAAAAAAGAAGGGCTACAATTGCACTCCAACACACCACACACAGTATACTAACACTAATAAGAACTAGAAAACCAAATGGCCTAAAAATACAGCCACTAACTTCATTAAATAGGAAGTAAAGGTAAGTATACGCCCTATAAAAAAGAAGGGCTAAACAACACACTAATGGGGAAGAAAGGTTGTGCCCTATGAAAATTGCGGGCTAAAACTATTAAACACACTAGGTTAGAATATGTATCTATATGCTCTACGAAAGAGCTAACACACACTAAGTTAAAGAGAAAGGAGAAATAAAGGGATTAAAAAAAAAACGCGGCCACCAATTCCTCTTAAACACACCAACTATACTAATTCAAGACAGATAGATAGGGAGAATAGAAGGCCTAACCACAAAAAAGGTATTCATTAATTATCTAATCTAAAACTAAGAACAAGCTACACACTCTGACTACTATATTAATGCTAAATTATTAAATTTTTGCTAAAATTATAGCTATAATATTCAAGAAAATTTTTCACTGGCCAGAGCTGGTGAACGTTCGATCAAGTTGTAGCGGCAATGAGATCAGAAGGAAGATGAGGGTGCATCATGCGATAGGAGTTGGCCTCAAGCTGGTTGAAGACCTTGAGCTTTTGCAGTTGGCCAAGTCGGAGCCGAGGATCAGCTCCAAACCCATCAGTAAAGAATGAACGGCAAGATAGAACAACTTCACATTATATGCTCTTTAGCAAAGACAGTTTGTGAACAGGATTATACAGGGGAGTGAGAACTAGAAGTAACATGATTAAAAATAAATAAAAGCAATCACCCCAGTTATAACCAGAGTTCAATACAAATGACCTAGAAATCGTGTAAATACTTCCACGGAACTCCGTTGGAACTTGAAATAAGGTACAAGATTTTTCCGGGAAAATTGCTAAGGTATCAAGTGGGACATCTCAATCACAAATGTGTAAATGCATGCATTGAATAAACTGGCCAATTATCTCAATTAAAAAAGACAGTGGGAGGAGGACGGGTGTAGCTAGCATACATAGTACATTTACTTTGAGTAAATCTTAAAACTGGGTTCTTTTTCCAGACTTCATATCACTCTTGGACCACACTGACCATTTATTTTCTCCGCGCTCATGAAGGCTCACACAGGCACAGATTGACTTAGCTGTACACATGGCACTCTTGCTCTAGCAGAATCTATGATCACTCTGACTAGATTCCAAGTTGGCAGTCATCCTGTGAACACCTTTTCCATGAGGCCCCTAACTAAAATAACTATGGGCTTTTAACCATCCTTTCACAACCTAAAGCCAGATCCTAGCTGCTCTCATCTCTGCAATACATTTTCATCGATTATGAGGTCTCCTGGCTATATTCTGTGAGCATATATTTTACTATTAAATCTCAAGAATTCCGCAGAGCTACTTTTAAGAGTATTTTCAAGGCCTGAATAGGCACAACACAAGTTGGAGGTAAATATAAGCAGTTTCCACTGCCAAACTATGTCGAAGGAATCCGATACCATGGAGACACAGACCAGCAAAACTAAACTGTCTGCAATAGCTTCCCCTGAAAAGGAAATAATTTTTAAAAGACAGAAAATTAAACAAATTAGCACTGGATTTGAAAGTGTCTAACAAAAGTTGAAGGCCAACATCCACATGGAGGACTTGAAGGAAGGAAGCCTTGTTACCATTGCAGCTGGCTGTTAAAGGTTTCTCTGAACAGCTTTCAGGTTTTGGCAATAAATTGAATCAGGCTAAGGAACAGATTGAACAAAGTACCAAAAATAATGAGATGCAGATTGCACTGCTAAAAGAAGATTTAAGCACCAAAAATACCACTCTAACTGAAATCCAACAAAAACTCCTTGATTTAGAAGCCAGGAGCAGAAGGAATAATGTTATAGTAAGAGGTCTACCTAAATCATATGCCTCCAATCAAATGAGACCTTGCTTCAATTGTTTAATTTTATTTTAAAATTTAGTGCTCATGACAGCATTATAATTGAGAGAGCAAATCAAGCTTTATTTACTAGACAACTGTAATGTTCCGAGACAAATCTACATCAAGCTACTAAATTTTCAGGATGTCCAGAGAATCCTTTCGGAGGCTAGAAAACAGAAACTAATCTCCTGGAATGGTCATAAAATAACTGTGTCACAGGATCTCCCAATGGCCATTAAAGAAAGGAGCCAAAAATTCTACCCTTTCTGCACTGATCTCAGTAAAAGAAATGTTAAATTCCAAATGCGGTATCCAAATACCCTTAGCTTTACATGTAATAATAAATATACTGCAAGATGACAAAGCAGTCTTTTTGAAATGTTTTGGGAAGGCCCCTGAAGCTTAACTCTTTCGTGAGAAGATAATGCTCTGCTTTTCTCACTGGAGGTTGTCGCTAACCTCACAGGCTATTTCTGATGCCAAAATAGCCCTTTTTCATAAAATGGTGAAGATTTAAATCTTTTAATTTATAAAAAAGCAAACCGCATCTAACGGCCTCAGAAGTGCATGCCAGACAGGAAGTACCCCCTCTAGGAACATGTCTGCTGGCTTTCATTGAATGGTAGGATAGCTTCTATGATACAACTGCTTGCTTCCGCCCATGTCTGCTTATGGACTGTAACTACTGTTTTATACGATCGTCTGCATGATCCAAACGAAGAAACTTGATTTTCAAATGGCTACAGTGTGATCGCGGTCGCTCTGGGATTTAAGGATTGCAGCCTACACAGAGGCAGACTTTGAACCGGTGCTTTGGATTGAGCAAAGTGAGTTCCTTTTAACAACTGGAACGTACTTTGGTAGGGAACCCACGCCTTCTGCTAAGGAACTACAATTACAATCCGCTATTTAAACAAATGACTGTCAAGAGATATCTATAAGGACATTAGCACATAAATATGTCAAGCCTAATTTCTGTTTGTATGTAGGTAGAAAATTTCACGTTTTGTGATTACAAAATGCATGACTATTTAACATGCTGCACAAATGGTACATAAGGAAGAATCAGTACTCCTGCATGTAAAGACCTTTTCCTTAGTTTCTTAATGACCAGCTATATATATATATATATATATATATATATATATATATCTATCATGTATTACAGATGCTGCTTCAGTTGGTATCTAGGTAATTATTACTCAAACAGGTTGCAGCCTTTTTGAGTTTTAGCCCTATGTGTGGTAGCACTAGCATTCAGCAGTATTGCAGCTTTTTTGTTTAGATATAATCATATCTTATTTTCAAGGTAAGAGTTCACAGTCTGGCATACAGGCACACATGCTTATATGCACGCTTTTTCACTTTCCTTTGGAACCTTTTAATCCAAAAATATCACATTTCCTTAACAAAATCAACTGCTCTATTTAAGCTCTAGGTGGGAATGTGGATCATAGACTCCTGGAATGTGAGGGGGTTGCAGGATAAAGATAAGAGAAATTTACTGATGCATCTAATTTTCAAATCTGAAGCAGACATATGTTTTTTGCAGGAGACACGCATGCTGTGTGAGGAGTGGAAGGGAATCTCAAATAAAAAATGGATTAAAGAAATAATTGCAGCTGGGGACAACTCAAAATCAAAAGGGGTAGCCATTATTATTAAAAAAAAAAATCACTTCAGACAACAATCGTAAACCAATTCTCAGATGAGAAGGGTAGATGGTGTTATTTTATAACTACTAATCCTATTAATAAGAAACAAAGCCTTTTACTCAATGTTTATAGTCCCTGTCAGAGGCAACAGATTTTATCTCGGAAATCCATAACATCTTGCAAAACATTCCTGACCATGAACATATATTGGGTGGTAACTGGAATTCAGTCATTGATTCGGGGATTGATTGTACTAGTAACACCTTATCCCAAAATTTGCAAGCGTCAACTGCCTTAGGTGAACTAATGACAGACTTATGCCTGATTGACCCCCTCTCTTTTGGTGAAAGGCAGGAGAGGAAAGGTATTTATACTTACTTTTCTAAAATGTCACAATACCTGGTCTAGAATAGATTTCTTCCTTATTTCGGAATCACTGGCAGAAGGAGATATTATTATACCAGGCGGAACTGAAAATTTCTCGGATCATTCTAAAATTACTTTAAAACTCCTTTCACCTAATAAGTTGGCTAAAAAGGTTAAAAACTAACTGATCTTTGAATAACAATCCATTATATAATTCAGAAATTGTCCTGGAAGCGTCTAGCATTTTACACAACTGAACAGTAGCATGGAGGATATAGATATTCCTTATGACATTCAATGGGCAGCTTGTAAAATGCAGATTAGGGGAATCCTTGTTCAGAAAGCTTCCTTACAAAAGTTGCATTAGAAAAAGAAAGAAAATTATTAGCAGACTTATTAGACCTAGAAAATAAGTACCAAGATAAACCTGATCCTAATACTTAAAGCCTGATCCTAATACTGAAAGCCCGATTACTCGAAAGACAATTATATGAATTGCACTAGCAAAATTACTCTATATACAAGTTGAAATGTATAGCTAAATACTCGAGTGGGCGCAATTACCTTCCAAAGCCTTAGCAAGTATTATTGCAAACAAACAGGAAACGGGTAGAATTTTGCTTCTTCACCATCAGGATAAGATAGTTAAAACAGATACCCAAATACTTGAGATATTTCACCTGATTTACTCTGAATTATATAGCATGAATGACCAACAACCCCCTGCTGATGACATAACAGAATTTTTTGACAACATAACATTCCCTAAATTAAGAAAACAGAACGTGGAATACCTAGATGTCCCCCTTGCTTTGCAAGATGTGACTGATGCCGTAGGAAGACTGAAGAAAGGGAAAGCACCCGGTCTGGATGAATTCACCTCAGAATTCTATAAGACTTTTATAGTTTCCATGTCACCTATATTATTGAAAGTATACAATCACATCAAAACTTATGGTATATCTGATTATCAGCTTAATTCCAAAATAATGTTCATACCCAAGAACCCTTTAGATAGGTCTAATCCACACAATTATAGACCTATATCCCCATAGACCTATATCCCCACAATTATAGACCTATATCCCCATAGACCTATATCCCCATTAACTGTAGATATTAAAATTCGCTCTTCAATTTTAGCTGAAAGAGTGAAAAAAAATCGTGCCTCACAATCTCCCCGGAACAAACAGGTTTCATGACGAACAGACAAACGTGGGACAATGCCCAAACACTAGATGCTATGGTGCACCTTAACAGGAAAAATTATATCCCTATATATGGGCTAATACTTGATGCCTGCAAGGCTTTTGATAGATTGGAAATTCTTATTTACAACCATGTCTCATTTCAATATCCCTAAAAGCCTTATCAACACTATTGAAAACGTAACCATGTCTCATTTCAATATCCCTAAAAGCCTCATCAACACTATTGAAAATGTGTACAGCAAAACTTATACCCAAGACCCTATCTAAACCCATACAAATAGGGAATGGAACGAGACATGGGTGCTCCCTTGCCGCCATATCTTTTAACCTCTACCTTGAGCCCCTACTTCTCCCAATATCCCAAATCACATTTCACTCTATCCCTAAAACTTTAAATATCAAGACAAGACTATCTATCGGCTTATGCAGATGATCTAAACATCTATATTGAACGCCCCATTTCAGACATTAGCTGATACAATAGACTCCTTTTCTGGAGTTTCGAACCAATAAACCCAAAGAAATCACCGATTTTCCCTATAAACCTGTCAGGTCATAAAGAATATTTGTTCTCAGAATCCCCTTTCAAAATTAGTTATTCCCTTAAATATTTGGGTATACATTTTGACCATACTTCTCAATGTACCAGAATAACCACTTGAAGATATGGACGGATATTTTACAGGACTTGCATAGGTAGCAACAACTAAATTTATCCCCCCTGTCCGAAGCTGCAATTATATGGATGAATGTCCCACCTAAGTTACTTTAGCAATTTAATATAAATCTAACCATTCCAAATACTTTCTTTCAAAGGGTTAACAAAAAGAGTTGGCCAAGTCCATATGGTTCCCTAAGGTGACTCGAATAAGTTATCAGACATTATGCCTTCCTAAATTAAAAGGTGGTCTAACCTTGCATGACTTTCGCCTTTATTACTTGATAATATGTGCTAGTAGGGTTATACGAATCTCCACTTTCTCTCAAGTAAAGTATGGTTCCCTCAATAGATCAAACTCTGGCATAGACATCTAACTACTATCAATATTAACCCTATAGTCTTGCCTTGCTTATCACTTAAAACCCTGAATTCTATTCCCATTCATACCATTATGAAGAAAAGGGTTAAAGACTTCCAGAATCTAATAAAAGTTCATGGAGTTAGAGAATACTCTTCACTTATTACAACCAATACATATGAACCCTACTATTAGGTTAAATAACAAAATGATTAATTTACTTGAGTAACCCTTAATAAGAAATTGTACTGTTTGGGATATATAAAAATCTATATTTATATTACACAAGGAGAAATCACAGAGTGAACGTAAGGTAGAACTAATGTCAGAAGTACACTATCATGCTTCATCAGAAGTACACTATCATCCTTCGTCAAATCAGAGAACTCCTAACAGCAGTAGTGACAGATGAACCTAATTTTGAAAACATCTCTGTTACTTTGGAAATTATAAAAAGTCTATCCAGAAGTAAAAACATGACATCTAATACTTATAAACTATTGATGGACTCCAAACATCAGAATGCAATACTTTTTAACTACTGGAATCAGGACAGTAATCTTAGTAAATACCAAAACCTCAGAGCAATAGAATTTTCTGCTTTTAAAAAGCTGATTTAAAATTAACGATAAATAATACTTATTTCACCCCATGTATCTTAAATAAATTTAATTCCAATACATCCCCGTAATGTCCTTGCTGCTCCTTTCCTCAAGCAGACTTTCTACATATCTTTGGTCCTGCAGTCACACACATAAACTTTGGTGCTCTCTCAAAGTTAGACTAAAAAAGATGGGTTATCAAAAAATCAACCCTTTCATGGGAACTAGCAATCCTGCTTATCAATGGTCTTAGGTTACCTAGATTTATGCTTCAGGCACTCATCATTTTATGTTTATTGACCAATATTACTAGAAAATGGTTAGATCGCACCAAACCTTCTTGGTGCGGCCTTACGAATATAGCGATAAAGTACATATCTTAACAAAACAATTTCATTAATAACCCAAATAAGTGAGTATATTACAAGGAAATAAGGAAAACAATTTTTGATGTCTTTCAGTATGATCAGAAAAAGTGTATGATCTAATATTCAAGATGCTTCAGTTTCTCACCCTGGCTAGCCTGATCTACCTCCTTGGATGTTTGTGTCTTTATTACAGAATTACTTGGTTCCTTTCCATGGAAATTACAGTAGCACATCCTATATAACCTTTGGGTAATCTTTTCTTCTGTATATATGTTTGATAATCTTGTACAAAGTTTTTTGTTCCCCCTCCACCTTTTCCTGTTACAGCTTATGTTATATAAGAGGACTACAGTATAAATATATGTATTTATGACATACCGGTTTCACTTTGTACTTAATGCTGTTTTATCGTGATTGTATTGTCATGCCATATTGTTTCATTGTCCTTTTTTGTAAAATTCAATAAAAAGTTATTTGAGGAAAAAAAAAAATGATCACTCTGACCAGTTCTTGAAGCAATTTTTCCTCAATTAGTGAAGAAGGACTGATGCAACAGACAAAAAGCCCTTACATTATGAAAGGCCAAGCCACATATACTAGAAAGATGCAAGGTCATACAGTCTGTCCTGTAAGCCTCTGTGTCTGAAAAATAATATAGCCTGGAAAAGCCTAACAATCCATAGGTTGAAGTTATAACATTTGTTCTGGAAAATAACTCGCTAAGGAAAGAGTAAACTTCGTTAAGTACTTGAATAATTAAAGTACTTCTTCCAAGTCAGAGCTATAGGCTATAAACAAATGTGAAACCTTTATGGAAATACCAAGAATATAGCAGCTTCATGATATATTCATTTCTGAGAAATAAGACAAGTTTTAAGTAACTATTAATGAAGAATTGTGAGCGCATGTGTGTGTGGATTATATTACACACACATTTTATATATATATATATATATATATATATATATATATATATATATATATACACATACATACATATATATATATACACACACACACACACACACACACACACATTATATATTGTGCAAATTATATTACACATATACACACACATTACATATGTATATACATATAGACATCAGTCGACATATAACCCCACACAAACACACACAGAATGTTAGCAGCTTGTGGTCAACTTGGGACTATCCCATTTTATAAAATGTGAAATGCAAGGAGAGCAGGACCAGTCCCCCCTCCACCCCAACAGATTTTTGATAGTGCCTGTTCCAGTAATTTAATGTACCAAATACAATAAGCCTAAAAATTTAATTAAATCTGCTGGATAAAGCTTGCTTTAAAAAAAAAAAAAAAAAAAAAAAAAAAAACCACACGCAAAACATATTAAAAACTTAAAAGACACAATATATTCATTTGTAAAAGGTGATGCACCAAAACAGGACAAAACAAATCCCACTCTATCATAGGCCACTAGACTATGATCTAGTTTTAAAAGTAATACAATGACTGATTGGGTAGAGAGGGTCAGGTGATGGTTTAAATAACACAGTAGTACAAACTTATTTGTGCAACATCTAGATTTTGACGAGGTCTTATGTTTTAACCAGACAAAAGCACTCAATCGAAGGTTTAATAAAATGTTTGTTTCAACTACTGCTAGAGTGGTGTGTGGTTCTACTTGGAGCTCTTGGACAGTTTAGGTTTTATCTGGTTGTTTGGGGTTGGTTCCTGGTTTGTACAATCATGAAGATAACCAATGGCTCAATATGCAAGTGTGCATAAATTCTAGTCTTTTATCATGGGATTAAGCATTTCACAGTGGGATGAAAAATCAAATGACAAAAAGGCTGATTAGAGTAGTATTGGTTAGGGTGGTGGTAGATGCAAAGGGGTGTTAAGTTGGGTATTGGCATATGCAAGTACTAGCATTTAGCAGGAACAGTTTTTAGGGATTGTTTACAGCCATTAGTACTGGATGTCATTCTTAGGGTGTTTGCTCCAGGAATGAGCCAGAGTGTAACTGTACAGCTGTTTGCCTTTGGTTTTATTTGGTTTGTGAATTTCCAGGACATGTTAGTCAGAGCTTTGGAGGGCACCGTTTGGGGTGCATGGAGTTAGAAAGGACGATAGAAAAGGGCAGGAGGTAAGTGGAGTGAGCTAGGCGTTACAAAATATAGTTTTCATGTTCAAACTGAATCCTAAACAGATCATAAATGATTGACGAGAGTTGTTATTAACAGGAAAAAATACGTCTGAAGAGTCTTGATGGGGACAATGGGGGCAAAGGTGTGCTTGGTTAGTGCCATGGGAATTTCAAACCGTAGGCAAATTTATAATTATGCCATTAACAAGAGAGAAGTTCTCCAAACTAAAAAAAGTGTCTTTAAAGATTCTACACTGGCAAATATAACAGAGATTGTAAGTAAAAGCAAGTAACGGGAGAACAATGAGGCAGGATAAAATACTTCGCATAAGCAATTCAGGTAACCAGATGAAAGTTTTTTCCAAGTGTTCACGTTGCACTAAATAATTGTTTGAATAGAATACTTCAGCACTACCAGTCCATGCAATATTAATCCTCAGGCAGTTTTCACTTCACCAGGGATAAATCCAACAGCAAATAATGATAAAATAAACTTTATTCGAATACAAGGCAAGCGCTTTCACCCGTAGTGCTTCCCTCAGGCCAACAACAGTTTTCTTTTAGTCTGAATTAATGCTTATATACATGCTGTTATTCTAACTAGCACTGATGCCACATCCTGCCAATTAATTCAACTTTAGCTCATACAACAAAGTATACGTAAGTTGACTTCTATTCCAAATTCATTTCACGTTTTTTCATAATATTCCAAGTAAGCATTTAATTATATTAAATTGCCTACATACTCATAAAATATATCTATTAAAAATGTTTTAAAAAATAAATAAATGCACATTGACTTATTCATGCATATATATAATTTTTTTATGTGCATCTATGCTTATATATAAAAAAATTTCCTTCAAAAACATGATTTTTTAAAGTATTACAAAATATCATGTTATAAAAACATATACATGAAAATATATTAAAAAATATATTTAATATATATTTTTGAACCACACAAGGACCAAACAGCCTGGAAACCGCCAAATGGGATCCACAGAAATGCGCGACTGATGCAGCAACACTACCAACCAGATATAATCCACAAATGGTTAAAATCCGATGAAAATCTCTTTGAAACATGCACCAGTTTATTTAAGCCTTCAAAATATAGCTTTTCGTCAGTCCCAAGACCAACTTCCTCAGAAATAGTTAACTTGAAGAGTTTTTTTTTTTTTTTTTTATAGTAATAGTTGTTTACTCCGAGTAGTTAGAAGTGCTTATTCCATAAGTTTAAAATCCACAACATACTTAAAAAGTTAGTGCTTATTCCACAAGTTTAAAATCCACAAATGTGCTTAAAAAGTTGCAAGTGCAGAAGACACTTTCACCCAGATAGGCTTCATCAGGCAAAGAAAAGAAAAAAAAAAAAAAAAAATATATATATATATATATATATATATATATATATATATTTATTTATTTATTTTTAACATTTTCATATATATGTTTTTATAACATATTTTGTAATACTTTAAAAAATCATGTTTTTGAAGGAAATTTTTTTATATATAAGCATAGATGCACATACAAGTTTTTTATATATATGCATGAATAAGTCAATAATGTGCATTTATTTAATTTATTAATAGATATATTTTATGAGTATGTAGGCAATTTAATATAATTAAAATGCTTACTTGGAATATTATGAAAAAATATTAAATGAATTGTGATGAAACTATGGAATAGAAGTCAACTTGCATATACTTTGTTGTATGAGCTAAAATTGAATTAAATTGGCAGGATGTGGCATCAGTGCTAGTTGGAATAACAGCATGTATATAAGCATTAATTCAGACTAAAAGAAAACTGTTGGCCCGAGGAAGCCCTACGGGTGAAAGCGCTTGCCTTATATTCGAATAAAGTTTATTTTATCATTATTTGCTGTTGGATTTATCCCTGGTGAAGTGAAAACTGCCTGAGGATTAATATTGCATGGGCTGGTTGTTTGAATAGAATACTTCAGCACTATTATTTAGTGCAACGTTAACACTTGGAAAAAACTTTCATCCGGTTACCTGGATTGCTTATGCGAAGTATTTTTCCCTGCCTCAACACTTGGAAAAAACTTTCATCTGGTTACCTGGATTGCTTATGCGAAGTATTTTACCCTGCCTCATTGTTCTCCCGTTACTTGCTTTTACTTACTTCTTTTTATTTCTTAACGGGAGAATCGTCCACGAAGCGGTTGTTTGTTATTTATAACAGAGATTGTGAACATGTTTGTTTATCAGTTATGCGTTCAAAACATGGATGGCAAAAAAAAAAAAATCACTTCAAGAGTGGAGCAAAGTGAAGCTTGAGAGATGAATCTTGATATCCATGTCAAGAACTTATAGGGTTGCCACCTTTTCAGATGCCCAAAGTGGGACATTTTTGGTACAAACGTCAGATTTTGCAGGCCAAAACATACCCACAGCCAGTACAAAGGACAGAACGTCAATTTTGTCTAAATAAAAGCTTATTCTTGTAGCAGTTTAGTTGCTTATTCTGTTTATTATAACATTTAGGTGTTTCAGATACAGAATAACTGCTTTATGCAACTATTAAATAAAATATAGGAAATAATTTTGTCCTAAAATCTCAGGACATTTGCCATTTTTACAATTTTTTTGCAGGACACAACTGCCCAAAGAGGGACTGTCCCTCGCAAAGTGGGACAGGTGGTAAGCCTAAGAACTTATATACATTTTTTACAAGGTTGTTGAGCTTTAGCTGTCCCATTCACTACTTGTTTGTCTTTCCGGCTTTTCCCGGTTAGGGGTCGCCACAGCGGAACTCCGGTCCGCTAAGGATTGGCAGTAGATATTTTTTAAGCTGCCGAGTTGCCAGCCCGACGCCCAACCTTCAGCGAAGGCACGCCCATTCACGCATGTCTTTCGTAGGCCACTCGACCGCGGGGAGGACATGCAGACTCTAGTTTTTCGAAAAACTAAACTTGTAGGAACAAAGTATTTTACAACCTTGAAAGCTGAAATCACCTCCATTAAACAGCTTTAAAAGCTTTTAGACAACTTTACTCGGTTATACCTTTGTTATTTGCGTGGAAGGACAAAAGGGCGTTTTAGCTTTACAGTCACCACAGCTTTGAAAAGTGAACAGCAGCAGCTACATATGTATTTCAAGGCGGTCATGAATGGGTCTCGTGGCAGAGCAGTACATAACTGGCTTACTTTTCTTCCAATTTCAGACAGCAAAGAGCACACTCCATTTACCACACATAAGTTGTTTATTTGATAGATATTTGAATTTGTAACACTTTCAGCTGAATAATCCATTCTCCTCATGATGTCTCAATCCCTGTTTATATAAAGGTTTAATAAAATTCTTCTTATATGACGAGAAATGCATGGTCACATAAATAAAAATACTTCAGGCAGAGGCAATATTTGCCTTTCTTTCTAGCCTGAAATACAGGGTCACATACATACAAATACTTAAAGCACAGGCAATACGGCCCTTCCTTTCTAGCCTGAAAGTATACCCGAATAAAGTCATTCCCATAAAACTGTCCAAGCTGTCTTAGCATCTAAACTAATGCTTTGTTTTAAAACAACGGGACAGTTTATTCCATACGTCAGCTACTCATTCAAAGAGCCAGCTGGTACATCTTTCATTCCTGTATAGTCTTTTACAAATGTCTATTAATTAGCCACAACTCTTTGATAACCGCAAACATTCCCAGAGGTAACCAACTCTAAACACCTTATGCAACTGAAGGTCTCCTCTTAAATAAGACACTGTACAAGTTTAAATATTTTAGTCTTTCATAAACTTTCACATCCAAGGATGCCTTCTATATATTACCAATGTACTCTTTCCGATTAATTCATAATAGATTTCTTATAGATTTCCCTAGTTTGGGTCTAGTGGAACTTACAAACACAATTTTAATGATTAGAAAAACTCAAAAGTTGGATAATTCCATATAGCCAAGTCCTTAAAATCCACATTTTGAAATCACTGTTTGCTGCATGAAATATTCACCCTTAACTCTGTCTCCTAGATGCCATATGCTCAGTTTTTGATAAGTTTAATCAGCATATTATTCTCCTGTGCCCAAATAAATCACGTTGGTCAAGGCTGTCTGCGTACATGCCCATCAGACTTCATATGCTTAAGAAAATGCACGCTACATAGATCTTTCTAGCAACATTCTATGTTTTTATGAGCAATATTAACACCCCACCCCATTATTTTAGGCGTTATCCATATTTCTTCCTTGAAGAAGATGAGGTATGACTTCTCCAATAATGGACTATCGGCAGTGAAAATCTTAAACATCGTTGCAGCTCACTCCACCATTTTGCAGTTTTGACTTGTCACACACTGTGTTACGCGAAAGGTTCAGAATTATGACTCACTGGACTGCGATTTTTTTCTTACTTTGCACGTTGTCAACGCAAAACAAGATGCGGCAAGAATCAACTCTAAACTACGATAAAAAAGTTGTACTCAGTACTATACACTTTATTTACTAAAGATCTAATAAATATTCGCAGAAACTTCTCGTTATGCAGATGCTTACAGCAATCAACATCTTCATATGTGCATAAGAAGAAAACAGCACAGATTAAGATCATATACTGACACTTCAGCACCTCTGCCTTTCATCATTTCTATATTTGCATAGATGCTTTCTGAATAATAATGCATTGTTTTCGCTGCTGTTGCTCCATCCTACTACACAATTCGAACACCAAAAAGCATCTTACACGTTCATTTATGCTACTGAAACAGTTGCTGACAAACAAAGACATTCGTTGTTCTCAGGACATCACATACTAAGCGAATGCATTAACCAACATTAGACACAATATTTATTACTACTTTCCGGTGTATCGTAAACATACTCACATCTAAGTCTTGAAAGACCGTACTCGCTCTGACTTTCTTGCGTTTAAGTTCCATGGCGAGAGAAGCACATTGTGCAATTGTTGCCCTAGTCTTTTCGGTTCTGCTGAACATTTGAAAATCCCGCCGTCCGCTGCTCTCCGCCATTCTCTAATTTCTAAATAAAAGAGAAAAAGCAGCTGTCGTTCCCAAAGCAACCAAGGGTCAAAGGGTACCACATAGCAGGCGATCACAAGCAGAAGGGACATACCAAGTGTACTATGCCAAATGCTGTTTTATGATGGGTGGAGAGCAGTTCAGGGGGCATGATTGTCTACATTTTAATATTTGAATTAGATAAATCCTTCGGTCTAAATACCGCAGTTATGCCCTTCACCCAAAAAATAAAAAAATCTGCCCAATTGTTCCACCCAGCGCATCCAATAATTCACAAACCTAAAAACAAATCAAAATTTTAAACACTTGTTTTATTTATTAATGATTTACTAATCCGTTTTAAGTACTCACCCAGATTTCAAATAAAGCCCCACTGCCTAGCACAAGGATAAAAGAAACACAGCTTACAGAAGAATACGTTACAGTAACTAAGAACGTAGGATTGCCACCTGTTCCTCTTTAAGCAGGGCTTTCATATTTGGACAGTTGTGTCCTGAGGGGGGAAAAACGTGAACAATCGGAATGTCCTGAGATTTCAGGACAAACAAAAAGCACTTCCTAAATTCCCATTAATTGACGCATACACAACTATTCTGTATACGGAACATTGCAATATGATGATATAAAACAAGAGAAACACCTCAAACGATATAACAGAGAAAGCAATCACTGTGGCAGAAAAGTGAAGTCCAGTAGTTTGCACTGATTGTGGGTATGCTTTGTCTGCAAAACATCACTTTTTTCATAAAACATGCTCGAATTTGTATATTTTGAAAAAGGTTGAGAAAGAGAGAACTGTCAGTATGGGTCGATGGCATGCGTAGCATTCATTCTTCTTCTTCATTAGTTAAACATTATCTGTGTGCTTGTTTGTTTGTTTGTTTGTTTGTTTCATGGAGGGGGAGGGGGGTCGTTACTGATAAGCCACTAGGACCATTTTCAGGTTCACGTTAAGGAATACTAAGCAAAACATGTGGGAATGCACTTCTACAGAGCAAAGAATTAGCACATAATTAACCATAATTCTCAACATTCCATCTCCAAAATGTGAAACACTATCATAATGTTGAACAAATGGGCAAAATGTGGAACGTTTACTAAAACTTAACAAACCAGCTATGAAGCTCACAGCATGGTTACAATGTGCTACTTTATGCTTATAAAAATTATTTTGTTTAATTAATATGATTCAATATCTGTTAAAATTTGAATGTACAAAAGTCCCTTTCAATGTGGAACAGCTTGCAACATGCACTTTTTATTAATACAGAAAACAAGGAAGTTTTTCACAAAGTACAGTATGTTACCAGTATTCTAGGCATAGAGTAAGATTAGATGTTCTTCATATTGATCATTGCTGTAGTAGCCTAAACTGTATGGGTTATATCCTGCGTAGTATATAACAGCTGGCCAGCTTCCAAAGGTTCAGGGTGCCTTCCACATGTCTAGACCATTAGTCATCTCAGGGTGATCTGACTAAAAAGACAGTTTTGGGTGCTAAACATTTCAGAGCTTTCTTTCCGCAGAAGACTGCACTCTTCTGTGGGCTTTCAAGGATAGATAGTCAAATTGTGCTGTTTCATTGCTGGGCAGATAAGTTCTGTTTGGGAAAAAAAAAACTTCCACGTATTATTCTTGATGTATAATTTTACGTTCCTGAATGGGAAAGTACTTTTTAAGTAAGGAATATGTTTTTAATTGATACTGTCACACAGCTTTGCTGTACTTTTAAACTGGAGATCACTTTTCTGTATGGCAGTTTAAGAGATGATGTTATCATTCTAAAACTGTTCTTTTTTTGTGGAGAAGCAGTGTTTAAATTACATTATGGAGCTAGTAAAGTACAATATGGTACTTTTTACGGTGATTTATTAGGAAAATAATATTATACTATTTTTGAAATTGTACTGGCTCAAGGTGCTTAATTTCCCAGTACAAGAGACACCATTTTCAGTTTGATCATGACACAAACTGCTGGTCATTTTTCCAGCCACAAAAAGAAAAAGATACCTAAACAGTCTTTGCCACCACAGCAGGCTAGCCATTTGCCTCAGCTAAAGATGGGTGATTCTGCTGTGGCCAAAGTTGGTTCCTTAGACCACTCATCTTTTTTCCATAGATCCCTCTGGTGTTGCCAATACAGCCACTATAGACCAGGGGTTGGCCACATACTCTGCAGCTGTTGGGGATATCCTTAGTGGAAAAGAGAGAAACACATTGTCAGTGACGGGAGAAGGGACAAGGAAGGTGTCCCAGCTTAAGTAGTATGTTGTGCCAATCCCTGGGAAGCTGTCACTGGCATTAAGAATTCTGTTTGCCTTAATTTTCCTATCAAAAAGACCAGATACTGAAAGTAAAGAATCAAGAACTGTAAAGGGTACTGGGGAAAGAAGAATATTGTTTAACAAGGAAATTTGCTTGAATATTACAAGCAGAATTTTTTGTGCAAAATAACTATGGGATATTTGAAATAAAAACAGACATGGTATTATATAGCGAGGAGAAAATTATAGGTTCATAGGTGCTTACTAGGCTAATGGCCTTAGCACCCTTAGAAGCCTAGTGATATTTATCCCAAGTTGCCCCAATTGTCAGTGGTTAGGTTAGTCAAATTCACAAAGGTAAGGGTCTATGGCAGTTAATACCAACTTCCTCTGTCCAGTACGGACATAGGCACCACCCCAGGAGTAAATTTGAGGTCACCCATCCATTGATCTAGGTTGCGTTGGAAGAGGGTCAAATAGGGGCTCTGCTTCACGTGAAATGGAAGCTTGTTCAAGAGAAGTAACAGCCTCTGGGAGATAGATGTAGCTCTCTCTCCAGCATGATCTGTTCTTGTCAAAAGCCAGGTTAAGATCCCTGAAGAGAGTGACCCTCCTGCAGTTTGATTTACGAATGTGTAGCATTTCCATCATGGTCAGGTCAGAAACTGCCCTGTAAGCCAGGCATATGTCACCCCTTTACAACATGTATGAGACAGAATACAGTGATAGGGCTTTCAGTCATTCCACGTAAAACTTTTGTGTACCCTGTTTGGCATTTGATTTGTCATTAAATTGGAGCCTTGCCACATCTTACTGGAGCTTTTCTCCCTGAGCCTCTGCTGAAAAAGGGCTTCGGCTCAGTCAGACATTCCCGGTCAACAAATGTAAAATAAAATAAATAAAATAAAATTTATAGGGTAAATACATCTCTCACATAAAGTATTTGTTTGTTTCAGGAGTAAAACATTGTTAGTATACATGAGACAATTGCTAAATTGCCTCAGGATGCCCATGTCTATCAGGCTGGTCAGAGAGATGATGGGAAACTGCCCATCCATGATAGCAGGCTCTTACTGTATGTTTTATTAGGGTAGGGAGTGGGTTAATTTGACAGGACTGTGCTGGTAGTGCCGAGACAAGTGGGACCTATACTTTATGTAGGCTAAGACTGATCGATAAGGCAACTAGAGCAGCAGAAAAGCTTGGAATGCTTTCACTGACAGCTGTTTAGGGAAAAACTGAGCTTCTAACCTTTTTTGTCTATACAGGACACTGCTAACCACCACTGCATGAAGAGCAGCACCACGCAAATGTAAAGCTTAAATATGAGCAAAGAGAGACACGGTTTAAACTAACTATCAATTAGGAAAGCACACAATAAGCCTTCCACTAGCAATTCCCAACTCAGACAGGTTAGATCAGCGGACTTATGCAACAAGGGTGCAGAAAAACAACTTCTTAATGTATAATAGCTGGTTTAGAGCCCAAGTGTAACAAGACCACACAAACTACTTACAACTAACAGATATAATGTAATACAGTGCAATTAACTACTTAAAGCAGCAGCAGACAGTACATTGTTTTCTGAAATTGCTAAAGTATAGCCACAGTCTACACGGTAAATGCAAAAAAAAAAAAAAAAGCTTAGATCTTTTTTGTGTGCTGCCAAGCTCATATAGAACAGGTAAACACCTACTGCCACTTGATGAATAATCCCAGCCCTCCTAATGTAAAAACACAGTACATGAGTGTCTCAAGTGAAATACTACCACAAACAAACTTAAAATATATGAAATGCTGGCACAAACAAACTTAAAGATATGGATACATCAGTGTACTTTAAAATGCTTATAAAAGTGTGATTAGTCAATAAAAGTATTTTGCTTTGTATAAATGAGCCAAGAGCCATTCAATTGTACAGAATTTATAAAGGCACTAAAAACAAGTTAAGATGATGAATAAGCCCACCAGCCAATAATACATATGTAGAAATCTCAAGTGTTTCTCCAATCTAAACAGAACAGGCTACCTTCCAGTGCACTAGATTGAAAATCCACTGACCTCTTGATGTAAAAGCAAGTGCTTGACAGAGTCTAAAAATACACTACTTTATCCAACAGCTAGCTAGATAATGAACTCAGAAAAAGAAAATCAATTGAACAGACAATGAAAGGCAAAATGCAGTTTGATTTATGAATGTGTAGCATTTCCATCATGGTCAGGTAAAAAACTGCCCTGTAAGCTAGGCATATGTCATCCTTTTACAACCTGTATGAGACAGAATAGAGTGATAGGGCTTTCAGTCATTCCACGTAAAACTTTTGTGTACCTTGTTTGGCATTTGATTTGTCATTAAATTGGAGCCTTGTCTCCAATTTTATAGGGTAAATACATCTGTCACATAAAGTATTTGTTTGTTTCAGGAGTAAGACATTGTTAGTATACATGAAGCAATTGCTAAATTGCCTCAGGATGCCCATGTCTATCAGGCTGGCCAGAGAGATGATGGGAAACTGCCCATCCATGAAAGCTGGCTCTTACAGTATGTTTTATTATGGTAGGGAGTGAGTTAATTTGACAGGACTGTGCTGGTAGTGCTGAGACTACAAGTGGGACCTATACTTTATGTAGGCTAAGATTGATCAATAAGGCAACTAGAGCAGTAGAAAAGCTTGGAATGCTTTCACTGACAACTGTTTAGGGAAAAACTGAGCTTTTAACCTTTTTTGCCTATACAGGACACTGCTAACCACCGCTGCATGAAGAGCAGCACTACGCAAATGTAAGGATTAAATATGAGCAAAGAGAGACAAGTGTTAAACTAACTATCAATGAGGAAAGCACACAATAAGCCTTCCACCAGCAATTCCCAACTCAGACAGGTTAGATCAGCAGACTTCTGCAACAAGGGTGCAGAAAAACAACTTCTTAATGTATAATAGCTGGTTTAGAGTCCAAGTGTAACAAGACCACACAAACTACTTACAACTAACAGATATAATGTAATACAGTGCAATTAACTACTTAAAGTAGCAGCAGACAGTACATTGTTTTCCGAAATTGCTAAAGTATAGCCACAGTATACAAGGTAAATGCAAAAAAAAAACCTTAAATCTCTTTTGTGTGCTGCCAAGCTCATATAGACCAGGTAAACACCTACTGCCACTTGATGAATAATCCCAGCCCTCCTAATGTAAAAACACAGTACAGGAGTGTCTCAAGTGAAATACTACCACAAACAAATTTAAAAGATATGAAATGCTGCCACAAACAAACTTAAAGACATGGATACAGCAGTGTACTTTAAACTGCTTATAAAAGTATGATTATTCAATAAAAGTATTTTGCTTTGTATAAATGAGCCAAGAGCCATTCAATTGTACAGAATTTATAAAGGCACTAAAAACAAGTTAAGATGCTGGATAAGTCCTCCAGCCAATAATACAATATGCAGAAATCTCAAGTGTTTCTCCAACATAAACAGATCAGGCTATTTCCCAGTGCACTAGATTGAAAATCCACTGACCTCTTGATGTAAAAGCAAGTGCTTGACAGAGTCTAAAAATACACTACTTTATCCAACAGCTAGCTAGATAATGAACTCAGAACAAGAAAATCAGTTGAACAGACAATGAAAGGCAAAATGCACTTTTTCAATATAAGCACGAGGCAAGGCAAATAATTCAACATATCAACAGCTGTGTAGAAAGGGAGGAGCTTAATAAGCTCAATTAATGATAGAGTGGGCAGCTTAAAATCACGAGGTTTAAAAAGCAGATCGACAAAGGAGAGGGTGGTTGGGAAAACTAGCAGGGAATCACCAGCAGTGCTTTAGTTTATGCAGGCTTGAAACCTTTTCAGAAAAAGACAAAGGCCCAGAAATTCATTGTGTATTTAAGTATAATTCAAGAAATAATTTAACCAATGAAAAAATGTGAAATGTGCAGCCTAGATAACTTAAGTTTCTATTTCTCAAAAAGAACACCACCAGGCCAAGCAGATTTCTTAAAACTTAAAACAAAATGGAACAGTTAAAACAGAAAGCAGCTCTATCACTCACAGACCAAAACACACACACACACACACACACACACACACATATATATATATATATATATATAGGTTTACTTTCTTTACCAAGCATGGAATCACCAGCTGTGATTTAGCTTATGCAGGCTTGAAATCTTTTCAGCAAAAGACAAAGTGAAATGATACAAATGAGATGAGATTTTATCATCACCTGTTTGCAAGTTTTGCAGGCAGGATTTAGGGAAATACTATATAATAAGAAGTAGGATTGTGGATAAGGGATATATCATAAGAAAAGCTATCTGAATTCTGAATAATATTGTGACACAAGTAAAGAATTGGTTGTGGAAAACTGAATTATTTATTTCAAAGATAGTCTAAAATGTTTTATTTATTGATTTATTATTTATTTAACATTTGTTTACTGAGGAGGTATGACTGAGCTAGTAGCTAGTTTTCAGGGGAGGCCTGGGGAGAAAAGCTCCAATTACATGTATGAGATACAGTACAATATACACAGTCAAAATGTCACGAGTACAGCAAGTACATCATATGGATTTTTTAGCTAACAATTTGACTACTACAGGTGGGTCATATAGACAAATGTGACAGCAGCAAGATGACTAGCATAGATAATTCATAAAAGCATCTAATGGTATTTACAGTGTACAATACTTTGAATACAACACATGGGGCACTGACCCATGGGAAAAAGTGTCAGAAGCATGACGACTAACATAATTTAAGAAAAGAATATTTATGTAACAGTGTAGGTAGAGTTTAGTTGAACATTACCATTTATACATAGCCGATGGCATAAAGAGAGAAGCTTAGAAGAGAATAGGGATGTAAGGCAAACAGGTGAAGGTGAAGAGATGGTAGAAGGGTGGGGGTTGTGAAAGGGTGGGAAAATAGATGAAATGGAAGAGAAGAAAGAGAGAGGAGATTAGAACTGCAGATAAGTGATAAGATTAATGAAAAGGAGATAAATAAAAGGGATGTCTACTTCAGTTAGCCAGGAGAAAGTGCATGAGCAGAGACAGTTGTTAAGTGTGCTTTGAGAAGATGTTTAAACTTGGTTGTGATGAGAGTATTAAGGATGTGTTGGGGGATGGAGTTCCAGGCTTGGAAATAATGTTGGAGTAAAGAGAAACTCCAAAGCTGTTATTTGATTTGGTGTTGTGTTGTGTTGTTTGAGTACAGTTGGACAAGATTTGGGAGTACTTGGCATTTGTGTGGTGGGTTTATGATGGTATGGGCATTTATAAATTAGTTTAGGGATAAGAGACTGGGTAATTTTAGCCATTTTACTCGGTGTAGGGCAGCACAGCGGTAGGATTTGTACTGTAAGTTTGTAGCGAATTTGGTGATTTTGTGGTAGCAGGCCTCAATTCTAGACAGGTTTTTTTTAAGGTTTGTGAAGATTGGCAAGGTGTATAGCAGGGAAGAAAGAAGGTGGGTCTTGGCTATTTCTAATCTGGTGGAGTTGGCTAGGAATGGCTTGGCTCTGTAGAGTGAGCCTAGTTTGGTCTGGGTCTTTCTGATGATGAGTGCTATGTGTTTGTCAAATCCCAAGCTACTTCTTTATTAACTACTGATTTTTCAATTTTGTGACAGTAACGATAGTTTGAATTACTTGAGTCAAGAATGTCATGTATCTTTTAATAGTATAGTCTCTCCTGTCATATTAAGAAAGTAAGCTTTAAATGTTTTGGTTGGTTATGTGAATGTTTATTGGCCTTATTTGTCTCTGTATGCTGACCAGTTTCAGTAAAATGTTTTTGTAAATGTTCTACCAAAATAATGAAACAAAAGTAAAATAAAGCTTTGAAAAAAAAATCCCAAGCTATCGATAGTGACACCAAGTAGTGTGGTATGAGAAACAGGTTCAGTTATGGTTTTGTTGGATGACTAAATGAAGAAAGCTGATAGTTGATCAGTGACTTTTTATTGGAGAAGAGCATTAATTTGGTTTTGTTTGGATTTAAGATGAGCTAATAGCAAGCCAGGTAGGATTCTATGGCCGAAAAGGATTTTTTTTCTTGTAGTTGTGGAAGGGAGGGTGCTGGGAATATCTGCATATTGAATTATGGTCGCTAGGTGAGTAGCGCTGTGAAGCTTGTTGGTAAAGATAGTGAAGAGAAGTGACCCTAAAACTGATCCTTGCGGGACACTAACTGTAATGAGTAAATGGGATGAGAGGTCATTTTGCAACTTTACAGCTTGCTGACCATCTGATAGATAATTATGAAACCAAGAGATTGTTCCGTGGGATACTGTGTCAAATGCCTTTGACATATCTAGAAGTATATAGAAGCCATGTTGGCCTTCATTTTTGAGTTGGTTTATTGAGTTAGTCAAGCTAATGAGGGCAATGGTGGTGCTGCATTTGGGACAGAAACCAGGTTGGGAGTTAGTTAGCAAATTGTTGCTGGTTAGATAGTTCATGAATTGCACGTGTATGCATTTTTCTAGGATTTTTGATAAGGGAGATAGTATGGCTATTGGTCTATAGTTAGAACATTCTGTTGAGTTGCCACCTTTGTGTAGCAGGATGACGTAGGAGATTTTTCAGATTTTGGGAATATATTGCTCTGTGATTGATCGATTGCTCAATAGAGAGACTGGGTAGGAGATGGCATCAGCTGCTAACTTGAGACATTCATTAGGTAGGAGGTCAGTGGCTAGAGATGTGGGCTTTAGTTTATTTAGCAATTTTTATGGTGCTTGTTTGGATTGGTTTTATAGATAAAGAATTGGTGGTGGCTACTGTTATATTTGGAATAGACAGGGGACCATTATTATTATTCAGCAGGGATAGTATTGAGTTTGTAAAGAATAAGTTAAACTGGGTGGCGAGGCTATTTCTATTGTTACTGCTATTGGGGGTTGGGGTACAGGACTGTCCAGGTTGTAGGAGTTGTTTAACAGTGTGCCAGAATTTTTGTGGGATTTATTTCTTGTATTTTGGTATAGTATGTTTTTGTTGTTGTTGTTGTTTTTGATCTGTGTTGACTTGTTTCTTAACTGTTTGTTGGTAGACTTTGAGGGAAGATTGGCTTTTGTTACCCTGGTATAGGAATCAAGATTTGTCTCTTTGAGTAATTGTTTAGTTTCTTTGGTCAGCCATGGAGTATAATTTGATTTAACTCAGACCATTCTGAAGGGAGCTAGACAGTTTAGAATTTCAAGGAATTTGGTGTTAAAGTATTCCACAGCTGAGTCTGGATGGAGATGTGATAATGGGAACTAGTCACAATGTTGTAGGAGAAAATTAAAGGTAGTGGCTGAAAACTGCTTTTTGTTGCAGACATGTTTATAAATGATATTCTTTGGTGTGCTAGGGTGATGCCTAGTAGATAGGTGGAAAAGTGATCGCTTAGGCTGTCTTGGAGGCATCCTGAGTGATATACCAGTGAGGACTTATTGGTTAAGGATCAGTCTAGCAGACTCTGTCTGCTACTATGCTTATCCGTCCTGGCTGGTGTTTTTATCAACTGGGGAAATCCATATAGATTTATGAAATTGGAGCAGTTATTTGAAGCACAGGTGCAGCAGTCAGTATTGAAATCCCCATTATAATGGTTTTTGGGTTGAATGCGGAGGATGACCAGGATGGGAGTCTCTCAATAATGGATGGATTGTTTTCGGGAGGAATATAGACTGAGATGTTGATAATGCGTTTTTTGGGTTGACTTCAAGATAGCAGGTTAGTATTTCTGCGTTACTGAGGCCTTGGGGAGTTAATTGTAATTGTTCAAGTTTTAGAGTACCTTTATATATTATGGCTATACCTTCACCAAGTGTATTTATTCTATTGAGTCTATGGATATTGTAACCTGGGGTTAGGATCTCATTTCTTTTATATGGGGTTTTAGCCAGGTTTCTGTTAGCACTGCTATGTCAGAGATATAAAGGGAGAGGGAAGCATGGAATACGATGCTCCTCAGATTCATACTGATGAATAGAAAGTCGGAGCTGTTACATTGTAAGTTGATGATGATTTGGAGGTGTCTGAAGACATACCTGTTGTGTCGGTTTAGGGCCTGGGTTTGAGTGGTTGTCACCATTTTGTATCAGTTGCGGTTTTTTTGTGTAAGAAATGGTGTGAGAGTTTAGGTGTTGGTCTAGTATATTTCCAGACAAGATGTGGGGAGATATGTAGCTGGATGTGTCTGTATGTGAACAGTTCTATTTTGGAATTGTTAAAGAGATGTGGCCCTATGGAAATATTAGTATGGCAGGTATGGGATGTGATGGGGAAAGGGTAGGTGGGAGAGTGGATGCTTGTGATTGTTTGACTATGACATGAGGTGAGATGGAGGGCTATTGTGAGTAAATTGGGAAGGGAGATATGCAAGTGTAACACTGTGATATATTTATAGGTAAAGATAGTGAGGAATTATTGAGTAAATGATTTGCAGGTAATGAAAAACTATAACACTTAATAGTAAGGGGTAAGGTGGAAAGACAGAGAAGGAGTGGGAGATGCCTAATCAGCTATTAATTGGTTGTATGGAAGGGTTTCAGTGGTGACTGGATCATTGTGTGTGATGGGGTGTGGTGAGATATAAAATAAATGTAGGAGTAGTGGGAGTGGGTAGGAACCTGGGGGAGGGTAGGGGAGTGGACTGATTCCAAGCACAGTAAGGGCAAACAAGGCAGGAAGAGCGTGGCTACACCACCATGTATGAAAAGTATCAGTTTACAGATGAAAGTGGAAACTTTACTTTTATTTTTCTTTACTAACAGATGCTCTAAGGCTTAGGAATAACTTTCCATAAGTTAATTAACCTAATTTAGATTTCCCAATAGTTGGAAGAAAAGTGGGTCCACACTCGGGGTACCACAACTGTTAAAAATGCTTAAAATATTGGGGGAAGCCATTTTGTTCCAAATTGGAAGACTTGTAAGGAAAACAGCTTGTATGGTAAATGCAATATTGGTCTAATTAGATATTCAACCCCTGTTACTTTACTGCTCGAATACTGAATTGTTGGTTTTAGGTGGAAAACAGCTACAGTATATAATGGTGGAGGAGAATGAATAGGCAACACCTAACCTACCCACTTCCGCGAAGGTGCATAGCACAAACAGATGAATAAAATAGAAAAGCCTAAGATATCCAGAGCAACAATAAGGATTGGTGTGAAGGTATTCCACCTACATTAGCTTCAGATTGTCTGCACATTCTGTAATGCAGTTCCCTGCTGGAGACTTTGCCCAATAGAGGATGCCTTCTGTTAAAATTAAATGGTTGTTGTTGATCAGCCTGAGAGACTGGAAACAAGCAGATGCATGTTCAGGCTTTTGGGGGTGAAAGAAAGGAATGCAGAGTTGAGATTACATGTGTAAGCAGATAGAGACGCAAAAGAGGAGAAGAAAGGAGATAACAATTGAAGAGTGCTATCAAATTATAGTAAAAACAACAGTTATAATATTAGTTCATTAACTTGGAAAATCACAGTTCTAATACTACTTCTTTACCTTGAAAAATAACACTTATAATACAACTACTGCAGATGCAATTATTAGAAAACAACTGTGAGGATTATAATGGTGGACACAAATTTGAAGATTGAAACTAGGTAAGCACTCTGAAATTGGATGCATTTAAGTACTTGAACAATATTTAAATTGTAACAAATCATGTATATGCTTCCTTATTCCACTAAACAGCTCTAAATTACTTTGTAGGGAAGCAGACACTGGCTTTTAGGTAATGCCATTGTTTACACAAGTAATGCACATCTACACTTTTCATTACTTTGTAGGGAAGCTGACACCACCTTTTAGTTAATGCTAACATTTACAAAAGTAATACACATCCACATTTTTCATTCAAGATGGAAACAGAGCAACTAAAATGTTTTTACATCATTAATGCTAATTCAGATATAAGAAACAGAAAACAATGGGATTCAGTGCATTGACTATCTAAATACTGAATGCTGACATCTAGATTCTATTTTAGGGTAGAACTGAGTGGCCGCTTCCTTAAACAGTTGCACCAGGGTTGTTAATTGTAGTTTTATGCTGTATGTGACAGCTTTTATTCCAAATGTATTGGTCAGTTTTGCTAGTTAGTTGACTAATAGTTAATTAGACTATAATTTTAGGTGATTTCAATATTGACTGGCAATCCTGTTCTGGCAACCATCCAACCCGTCATGTAAACCTTCATGGCTTCACCCAACTAGCCCAGTTGACAACCAGGATAAATAAAAACTCCAACAAGCACACTACCCTGGACTGGATACTAGTCAGTAAGAGCCCCCAGTCATATATAACAGGCTGCTTATCAGATAGCCTCAGTGATCACTCCCCAACATTCCTACTCAAAACATACCTATACCACGCTAAACCTGTCATCTTCCATCAAATACGTAAAAAACTAAACTTTAACCCACTCACATTCATCTCATCCCTCAAAGAATGTAACTGGCATCCTTTAAAGTACCTCAGTCTTGATGACGCAGTAGAATTTTTTTAATACTACCTTCCTGAGCATCCTTAATTACCATGCCCCCATAAGACTTTCCAGAACGAAAGCACAACCCTCCCCATGGCTACAGAAAACCACTAAGTCAGAAATGAAAAACAGGGTCAAAGCCTGGGAGCACTGGCGCAAAACCAAAACCCCCTTAACTAGACAGAAATTCCTAGAACTACACAATAGAGTCAAAAAGCTAATAAAACAGGACAAATTCCAATACTACCAGTCTGCCCTAGACTCCTCCCAGTACAGCCCCAAACAATTCTGGTCATCCATAAACTCCATCCTCCACCTAGGTAAAGTCAGTACCCCTCCTCCTAACATCCCTCACTCCTCCAAAAATATTGCTACCTCAAGCAACACACACTTCACACAAACCATACTATCACTAGCTAAACAACACAACTCCCCTCCTCTTGAACCCTCACCTTCAACTATTAATCTCCCCACTGCCTTCTCTTTTTCTCCTGTACCTACCTCCAACATAAAAAAAACTCTTAACTAAATTTAAGCCCACCAAATTAGCAGCAGACAACCTCCCAAGTGAATACCTACAAATCACAGCTGATGCTCTGGCCTACCCAGTATCCATCTTGATTAACCGATCTCTGTCAGAAAGTTACGTTCCCACACTATGGAAAGTATCACATCTAATTCCCCTCCACAAAGGCGGCCCATCCACGGAACTAACCAATTACCGCCCCATAGCTATTCTCTCTCCACTCGCCAAAATACTAGCGAGATGCATTCACTCTCAGGTCTCAGACTACCTCCTTACTAACAACCTCCTT
Organism: Protopterus annectens; assembly: GCF_019279795.1. Lineage (NCBI taxonomy): Eukaryota > Metazoa > Chordata > Ceratodontiformes > Protopteridae > Protopterus > Protopterus annectens. The sequence continues at coordinate 641,912,361 of NC_056748.1, read as the reverse complement.
TCCAATACTCAACATAGTTTCCGACCAAACCATAGCACCACCACTGTCTTACTCTCCTTTACTAACACTATCCTTCAGTATAAAAACAATGGCTATCTCTCCTCTGCTACTTTCCTAGACCTATCTAAAGCATTTGACATGGTCCCACACAAAGAACTCATCTCTGCCCTCAATAACCTATCCTTCTCTCAATCAGTCACCAACTAGTTTCAGAGTTACCTGTCTGACTGCCAACAATCCGTTGTATGGCAGAATGACATATCTCTCCAACTACCTGTCTCTATAGGGGTTCCTCAAGGATCCATCCTTGGACCCCTACTCTTCTCTATTTTCACCAATAATCTAGCCTCTGCCACCAAACATGGCACACTCATAGAATACACAGATGACTCAACCATCATCTGCTCAGCCCAGTCCCTACCCAAACTGCAAAAAGTCACACAGGAAGCCTTTTCCTCTGTTGAAACTTGGTTATCCAATGCCCAATTAATGCTCAACCCAAACAAAACTAAACTACTCATCTTCCCACCCACCAAACATACTCAAAACAACTCTCACTTTAACATCACAGCAAAAGACAACACCACTATACACCCAACAGAACACACCAAATTGCTAGGAGTGGAAATAGACAATAAACTAAAATTTGACATTCACATATCTATGACCATAAAAATGTCCACAAAAAAACTAGGAGCGTTATACAGAAATAAGTAACGTCTCACCAAAGCAGCAAAGATTTCAGTAGCAAATTCCCTCCTTATCTCCCCCCTACTTTATGCCTCTCCAGTATATACCAACCTAAGGCAATGCGATCTAAACAAGCTAGAGACCTGCTACAACAAAATCGCCAAATTCGCCACAGGGGCATCCTATCGTAGTCACCACTGTTCCTCACTTGCTAAACTGGGCTGGCTTGAACTCCCTCACCTTCTTCAATGGTATCAACTCACACTCACCCACAAACTAGTAAACCACCCACTAAATGTCCCATCCCTCCAGAATCTACTCCAACCCTATCGCACTAACTGCTCATAAGCCTACTACTTATTATACAGCAGGAACTTCTTATTGTAACAATTGTTAATGTCTGTTATGTACTTCGCAGATAATGAT